>NC_090027.1:2792929-3045429 GCF_037176765.1 Anolis sagrei
TCTTAGAATCATAGAATCCTAGAGTTGGAAGAGATCTCCTGGGCCATCCAGTCCAACCCCATTCTGCCAAGAAGCAGGAAAATTACATTCAAATCATCCCTGACAGATGGCCATCCAGCCTCTGTTTAAAAGTTTCCAAAGAAGGAGCCTCCACCACACTCCGGGGCAGAGAGGTCCACTGCTGAACGGCTCTCACATAGAATCCTAGAGTTAGAAGAGACCTCATGGGCCATCCAGTCCAACCCCATTCTTCCAAGAAGCAGGAATATTGCAGTCAAAGCACCCCTGACAGATGGCCATCCAGCCTCTGCTTAAAAGCTCTCAAAGAAGGAGTCTCCACCTCACTCCCTCTGGGGCAGAGAGTTCCACTGCTGAATGGCTCTCACAATCAGGAAGCTCTTCCTCATGTTCAGATGGAATCTCCTTTCTTGTAATTTGAAGCCATGGCTCCATTGCATGCCAAGTGTGGAACACATCTCACCACGCTAAAACAGTGGATGTGGCTCTGAATGAGACATGCCGCATTATCACAGGGTGTCTGCGCCCTACATCATGGGAGAAATTACACTGTCTAGCCAGTATTGCACCACCTGACATCCGCCGGGAAGGAGCAGCCAATAGTGAAAGGACCAAGGCAGAGACATCTCTAGCCCACCCCTCAATGACTTAAATCAAGAAATAGTTATCTAAGATTTACAGAGACACTCGCTGGAACACCTCAGCAAGCGAGAGTCCAAAAGTGGCAGGCTCAAACCCAGCACCTCAACCAATGGCTGATACTGATATCGAGCTCTTTTGGGAGGGTCTTCCCAGCGGGGGAGATCCCTGAGGACCGCTAATGGGGTCCTTGGCCTTGGTGAGCAGCCAGCGAACGCCAATCCAAAAAGACGCAAAAATATTAAAATCAATCTCACCAGGCTGAAGAAGTATGCGACCGAAGCGTTTATTCTGCGATTCAGCTGAAAAGGATGCGTTACAGGGATCTTTCCTCCATAAGCATACAGTACAGTGATTTTCAGGCATATTTATACACACAGAACAAAGGAAAATCAGTTGAAACTCCTGCCCGCCCTCCCTCAGCTGGCTTCGCCCTGATTGGCTGGCCCTGGAACAAATGGGAGGAGGCCTGGCCGCATGTCCCGCCTCTCCTCCAATCGGCGAGTGTTGCTGCTTCCAGGGGGCCAATTGGAGCCTCCCTAGCGCCTCCGAAGATGGTCCAATCAGCAGCCAGGAGGCGGGACTCAGCTTGACAGCCCACGGGGAGGCAGGGCGCCCCGGAGGCGTCCCCCAGCTGATTGCGTTTGTCAAGGGGTGGCAGACAGAAGAAACAAAGGATTTCCTGATTTCTGACTGCAGATGTGTATAGACATGAAAAAAGGGGCTATGGGTGGCATTCGGATCTCAAACTCTGTAGACAAAGGGGATCCTTAATCACAAAGGAGCTTACACAAATACCATGATTGATTTAATCAGTCCGTTTTCCGGGTTCCGGTTGACCCATCTCTGGCTTGTTTGTCTGACTCTGAAAACAAACCTTAAGATAATTGTCAACCCTGATCCATGCAAAATGTCAATATGAATGGGGTTTTTCTGAGGAAATTGGATTTCCTCAGCTGCAGCCTCAGGTCACATCCTTTCTTAGTAGGGTAAAGTTCAGAGGGGAAAAGTAGGGAAAAGGGCAAGGGTACATCTCATAGATTTCATATTATGCATATCATATACATTCTTCATAAATCCTCATAAGTTTCATAGATTTCATAAAGGGATCCCCATCCCATCCCATCCCAGCAAAGTTTATTAGAAGCAATAACAATTGATAAAAGCAATTCATCGGAGATTGAGGTATGGTCTTCTTGGCAAGGGCGCACGTAGGCTGAGGCTGCTTGTCCCTCCAAGCTAGCCTGGTCTGAGGTTTGAGTCCAAAAGTGTGGCTGAAAACAGTCCGGGATGTGGAGCAGAAAGTCAATAGGAGAGGGCAAGCAAGAGAGTTCAAAAGGGGGGGGGGCTTCCAGGTTGCGATCTGTGAAGCAGTGTCCTTTGGGAAACTACATTTCCCTGATCAGGGGCCAGGGTCCAGTGCACAAGCCAGAGAATCCACAGAGAGGAAACAGGAACCCAGTTATGTGTGCTGGGTCAGGAAGCAACAGAATCCATCGTCCGGCCCTTGGCGAACTACAAATACTTGGGGGGGAAGATGCTTGGCATCAAATCCTCCCTTCGAGGCTGGAAAATGGTCACACTCATTTTCCCAAGCCTCGACAATTCTTTAGCACCCAGGGCCTCTTCCTAGACTGATTAGATTGTATTCTGTTGATTACTTTGGGGCCCAGCTTAAGCAACAACAGCAGGACCCAGCAGGGTGGGAGGGACCAGTGGCAGAGTGTCCTTTGGGTTGGAGAAAAAAAAAGACTGAAGTAGGAAGGTGAAGACGGTGGAGGCAGGGGATGATGGAGTCTGTGATGGCCGTCAGCATGGAGCACTCAGGGGTCCCGAGTGAGTTCCCAATGGAGAAGGATGGCACATGGTGGAATTCTCCCATCTGGCAGTGGTCCTCAGGCCTCCTGGGGGCGCTGGCTCCTCCCTTGGCACTTGGGGGAGGGAGAAGATGGGGCACAGTCTTGCTACTCCTTCTGGCGTGGCGCCTCCTGGTGACCGCAGACAGGTCCGGCTCTCCATCGTCACAGAGACTCAGGGGTAGTGTCTAGGACAGTCAGAAAGAAGGTTTACAGCCCCCACCCCACCCCCCCTTCCCAGCCCAAGGGTAGTTAGTGGGGAAACAAAAGGGAAAAACTTTCATACCTAGTGAGGGCGTCAGTGGTCTCCTTTGGGCCACTCCTCTGCACAGCTTCTGGAACGGGCAGGGCCTCCTTCCTTTATGGCAGTTGCTGTGGGATCCTGGTTGCTCCTCCTGCGATGGCATTCCCCCGTGGGGGCTCAGATCAGCCTCTAGGAGGGACTGTCTCTTCTGGGCGGCATGGGGTCTGGTCCTGCTCTCTGTGGGATCCTCCTGTGCCATCTGGGTTCCACACAGGAAAGTCCACAGACCTCCCATTGTTCACCTCGCCCAGGTAGTTGTCCTCAGCGGCAGGAGTGGATTATGGGTCCCACAGTTCGATCAGTTGCTCTTCACTGCGCAGAGGGGACCCCTGGACCTCGACGCCCCCCTCATATTTAAGGCAGTTAATGGGATAATTTAGACATACACATACATGCGCTCAGGGAAAGGGGAGGGAGGAAGGGCCAGGAAGGAAAAGAGCATCAGAGGGACTGCGTGTGTGAGAGAGAGATTTAACCATAGATGTGGGTGAAATGTCAGGAGGGAATGCTTCTGGAACATCCCTTCCTTAGGTTTTTGGAGAAGGAGGTAAGAGGGAGCAGCAGGATTTCTCTGGGAGCTAGAGGAAAGAATTCACAGAATACTGGCTTCTTAGAGGATGGGAGGGGAGGGAAGAGAGAGAGAGAGAGAGAGAGAGAGAGAAAGGATGGGTTTCAGAGACAGTTCACAAGCACATGGAACCCTTTGGTGAGGTCTGGTTCTTAGAGAGAAAAGGGGAAAAGCAGGGAGAGAGAGAGAGAGAGACCCAGAAAACTTTATTTGGCAAGAGGAAACAGGAACAGAAAAGGTCCCCTCTTACACCTCCCTTTGCAAGAGGAGAAAGGGAGGAGGGGTTTGAGAGCAAAAAAAAAAAAGGGAAGTTGGGGAGTAAAGAGAAAACAAAGGATAAGGCAGGGACATTGGTGACTGCTCCTGAAAAATGGGTTTTGTAGTTGCACAGAAGAGAAGGGGAGAAGAAGAGAGCTCTTGGGTCAGGGAAACCAGGAGAGAGAGAGAGAGACTTTTGCAAGGCAGCTGAGTCACATCAGTGGCAGGGTCTCTCCTGGCGAGGAGAAACACTGTTTATTATAAATAAACAGGCACTGAAGATTCAGCTTTAGAAAGAAAGGGATTTGTAGTAGCTTGGTGAAGAAGGGAATGAGCAATGCCTCCTTTTTCCCATCTGAAGGAAGGAAAGGGTGGCACAGGAGAAAGCAGGAGAGGAGGAGAGCAATGAATTTCCCTAGTGCATTTCATCAGGGAACAGAAAAAAAAATAGAAGGGGCATATAAATGCAGACACATCATAAATAGGGAATAGGGAAATGGAGGGGTTGGAAAGGGGAGGAAGGAGTCAGGGAGATTGGGTAAAGGGAAATGGGAATGGGATGGTAGGGGAACAAGCAATTTTCAAAGGGAGGGGGGAAAGGTCTGGAGGGGGTTTCCTGGGGGTTGGGGCTTTGTCACCTTCCCCTTGCATGGTAGGAGTTGGCCACAACTACCCCCCTTCCACCTCCTCCGGCACATGGCAAAAAAAGCATGAGGCAGAGGCGAGTTCGGTCCACTTGGCCCCCTCACAGCGATCCGACTGCCATGAGGGGCCACGAAACTCCACCTGCTGAGGGCCTGGTGGGCCATCTCTCCATGCGATTTTTTTACCCTACTGGCCTGCGTCGGCGACGCAACCCTGTCCCATTCCGCCAGTATTCTTCCTAAAGGTGTTTCCGATGAGACAGGACGTTTGATCCTGGAAGAACAGACACCCATCTCTCAGCTACCAGCTCCACAGACCAGTGGTTAATCAGGGAAGCCCCCCCCAACTGTAAGGCAGGCCTGAACCTGAAAAGTTCCTGGATAGGAGAGCTCGGGGCGATCAGCACCCGGCAGCTAGGTGGTTCTGAAAGAGGAGGACTCCCTTTCCCACGTAGCCCCCGCCGAGTCCGCAAAAGCGAGCTGAATTGCAATTCCAAGCCTCAAACGCCTAGATGTTCGCTGCCCCCCGCTAGGAATTTGTTACCGAGATCTAAGGACTTCCCTCCCCAGTGGGCCGACTCCGAAGCTGGTTCGGAAAGCCTAGAATCTCCTTCCACCTAACGACCACCAGGGCAGCCCACAGTTGTTTTTCTTACCCGTCCGGACGCTTTTCCCTCTTCCCCTTCCGCGTCGGTCGCTCCTCTTCCTGGAAGTCCTTGGATCAAGGCTTCCCTGGCGCTCCTTTGTGCTGAAACCCCAGGTCAGAGCTTGGGAGGAAGTGGCTGCGGGAGAATTTGTAGTTTTGTCAAGAAGGAGAGTCCAAATTAAGAGAGGCGCCTCTTTTCCCAAGCCGTTCCTCCTTTGCTGCTGGCCTGAAGAATCAGACCAAGGTGCCTGCTTGAAAATTTAGGCTATAATTTAGTCTGGACCTCAAGCAGAGTCCCTTCGTGGTCGCCAAATGATATCGAGCTCTTTTGGGAGGGTCTTCTCAGCGGGGGAGATCCCTGAGGACCGCTAATGGGGTCCTTGGCCTTGGTGAGCAGCCAGCGAACGCCAATCCAAAAAGACGCAAAAATATTAAAATCAATCTCACCAGGCTGAAGAAGTATGCGACCGAAGCGTTTATTCTGCGATTCAGCTGAAAAGGATGCGTTACAGGGATCTTTCCTCCATAAGCATACAGTACAGTGATTTTCAGGCATATTTATACACACAGAACAAAGGAAAATCAGTTGAAACTCCTGCCCGCCCTCCCTCAGCTGGCTTCGCCCTGATTGGCTGGCCCTGGAACAAATGGGAGGAGGCCTGGCCGCATGTCCCGCCTCTCCTCCAATCGGCGAGTGTTGCTGCTTCCAGGGGGCCAATTGGAGCCTCCCTAGCGCCTCCGAAGATGGTCCAATCAGCAGCCAGGAGGCGGGACTCAGCTTGACAGCCCACGGGGAGGCAGGGCGCCCCGGAGGCGTCCCCCAGCTGATTGCGTTTGTCAAGGGGTGGCAGACAGAAGAAACAAAGGATTTCCTGATTTCTGACTGCAGATGTGTATAGACATGAAAAAAGGGGCTATGGGTGGCATTCGGATCTCAAACTCTGTAGACAAAGGGGATCCTTAATCACAAAGGAGCTTACACAAATACCATGATTGATTTAATCAGTCCGTTTTCCGGGTTCCGGTTGACCCATCTCTGGCTTGTTTGTCTGACTCTGAAAACAAACCTTAAGATAATTGTCAACCCTGATCCATGCAAAATGTCAATATGAATGGGGTTTTTCTGAGGAAATTGGATTTCCTCAGCTGCAGCCTCAGGTCACATCCTTTCTTAGTAGGGTAAAGTTCAGAGGGGAAAAGTAGGGAAAAGGGCAAGGGTACATCTCATAGATTTCATATTATGCATATCATATACATTCTTCATAAATCCTCATAAGTTTCATAGATTTCATAAAGGGATCCCCATCCCATCCCATCCCAGCAAAGTTTATTAGAAGCAATAACAATTGATAAAAGCAATTCATCGGAGATTGAGGTATGGTCTTCTTGGCAAGGGCGCACGTAGGCTGAGGCTGCTTGTCCCTCCAAGCTAGCCTGGTCTGAGGTTTGAGTCCAAAAGTGTGGCTGAAAACAGTCCGGGATGTGGAGCAGAAAGTCAATAGGAGAGGGCAAGCAAGAGAGTTCAAAAGGGGGGGGGGGCTTCCAGGTTGCGATCTGTGAAGCAGTGTCCTTTGGGAAACTACATTTCCCTGATCAGGGGCCAGGGTCCAGTGCACAAGCCAGAGAATCCACAGAGAGGAAACAGGAACCCAGTTATGTGTGCTGGGTCAGGAAGCAACAGAATCCATCGTCCGGCCCTTGGCGAACTACAAATACTTGGGGGGGGGAAGATGCTTGGCATCAATACCAAGTGAGAGACTCCCTCCTGGGCACGCAGAAGACTGGGCGACTTGGAAGGCGCTGAACAGACTGCGCTCTGGCGCCACAAGATGCAGAGCCAACCTTCAGAAACGGGACTACAAAGTTGAATCCACAACATGCGAGTGCGGAGAAGAGCAAACCACTGACCACCTGCTGCAATGCACCCTGAGCCCTGCCACATGCACCAGGGAGAACCTCCTTGCAGCAACACCAGAGGCACTCCAAGAGGCCAAATACTGGTCAAAGGACATCTAATCAACTACCAAGCTTGCAAACTCTGTTTTGTCTGTTTGTTAAAAAATGTTAAAAATGTAATACAATTGTCTGGTTGTATTACAATGACCAAATTAACCAAACCATTTCCATCTTGCACCTCAGCCTCGGCAGCATCATTTCCCTCATCCTTTCTCACAGCATTGCCCACATCAGAAGCATCATGATCCTGGAACACAAACATAGGCTGATTCCCAACACAATCCCAGGTGACAGCAGGATTGCAGAGAAACAACTGGAAGAGCTGACATGATATGAGGATGTAAAGATCGAACTGCAAAGACTCTGGCACAAGCCAGTCAAGTGGGTCCCAGTGGTGATCGGCACACTGGGTGCACTGCCTCAAGACCTTGGCCTGCACTTAAACACAATCAGCGCTGACAAAATTACTCTCTGCCAGTTGCAGAAGGCCGCCTGACTGGGATCTGCATGCATCATTCGCCAATACATCACACAATCCTAGACCCTTGGGAAGTGTCCGGTGTGTGATCCAATACAACAGCCAGCAGAGTGATCTTGTCTGCTGTGGACTCATCTTGTTGTGTTTCAAATAATAATAATAATAATAATAATAATAATAATAATAATAATTTATTTGTACCCCGCTACCATCTCCCCAAGGGACTCGGTGCGGCTTACATGAGGCCAAGCCTGGCAATACAATACATCAATAGAACACAACAATAAAATGTAAGAAAATAAAAATACAATGCAAAAACTTATAAATAAATAGAAAACCAGCACTTTCAGGCTCCTTCCACACAGTTATATAAAATCCCACAAGATCTTCTTTGAACTGGATTATATGGCAGTGTGGACTCGGAATATCAAGGCAGAATAACCCACAATATCTGCTTTGAACTGGGTTATCTGTGTCCACACTGCTGTATAATCCAGTTCAAAGCGGATTTTATACAGCTGTGTAGAAGGGGCCATTATGTTGACTTTTGGGTGTAACCTGCAATGTAAAATGTAGGAATGGCAACTAAGTGTAGCTTAGGGGAGATACATAAAATAATTTTGAATACCTTGGCAAACTAAAAATCCCAGGATTCTGCAAGCACAGCACTCAAACTCCGAGAAACGACACACATATTGCATTGGCTTGGTCTGCTGTATGGGTCCTGATGTATGCTGTCTGTCAACACATATCCAAAATGATTGCTCATTGAGCAGAAACACATGGCAATTATTCCCCAAAGCCAAAATATATTGCAATAATGAAGATTACTGAGAATTATAATACACAAGCGCTGGCAGTGACAAAAACCATATGCAGAAACAAAGTGAATTTACAGGGCAGCAGAGTTTGCTGGGAAGCTATATTATTAATGCACCGCCCATTATTCCTCCCATTGGTAATGCTGGTTGGGGAGGATGGGCATTGCAATCCATCTCGATCTGGAGGGATGAGTGATTCCCATGTTCCTAACTGGACTTGCTCTTTTAGGACGCTCGCTTGCTGAGGTGTTCCAGCGAGTGTCTCTGTAGATCTAAGAAAGCTATGTCTTGATTTAAGTCGTTGACGTGCTGGCTGATACCCAAAGAGGGGATGAGCTGGAGATGTCTCTGCCTTGGTCCTTTCACTATTGGCTGCTCCTTCCCGGCGGATGTCAGGTGGTGCGATACCGGCTAAGCAGTGTAATTTCTCCAGTGGTGTAGGGCGCGGACACCCCGTGATAATGCGGCATGTCTCATTCAGAGCCACATCCACTGTTTTAGTGTGGTGAGATGTGTTCCACACTGGGCATGCGTACTCAGCAGCAGAGTAGCATAGCGCAAGGGCAGATGTCTTCACTGTGTCTGGTTGTGATCCCCAGGTTGTGCCAGTCAGCTTTCATATGATGTTGTTTCTAGCACCCACTTTTTGCTTGATGTTCAGGCAGTGCTTCTTGTAGGTCAGAGCACGATCCAAAGTGACTCCCAGGTATTTGGGTGTGTTGCAATGCTCCAGAGGGATTCCTTCCCAGGTAATCCTCAGAGCTCCGGATGCTTGTCTGTTCTTAAGGTGAAAGGCGCATGTCTGTGTTTTAGATGGATTGGGGATCAGCTGGTTTTCCCTGTCATAGGCAGTAAGGGCACCTAGAGCTTCGGAGAGCTTCTTTTCAACCATCTCAAAGCTCCCTGCTTGAGTGGTAATGGCACGATCATCAGCATAGATGAAACTCTCTGTCCCTTCTGGCAGTGGCTGGTCATTTATGTAGATGTTGAACATGGATGGAGCAAGCACGCTCCCCTGAGGCAGGCCGTTCTTCTGTTTCCACCATCTGCTTCTCTGGCCCTGGAACTCAACAAAAAAGCTCCTGTTTTGTGGCAGGTTTCCTATGAGGCGGGTGAGGTGGTCGTCCTTTGTGATATTATACATTTTTCTCAGGAGGAGGCAGTGGTGGTTTACAGTCTCATAGGCTGCTGACAGGTCTATGAAGACAGCTCCTGTGATCTGCTGCCTTTCAAAGCCATCTTCTATGTGCTGAGTCAGGTTCAGCACTTGCGATGTGCAGATTTTTCCTTTCCTGAAGCCAGCTTGCTGTGGGATCAGACAGGGGTCTATTCTTTCCATAATTCCATGCAAAATAAGTCTCTCCAGAACTTTGTAGAGGTGGCACAGCAGGGAGATTTTTGGGTCTGTAGCTTTTTGGGTCATTACGGTCTTTGCCTGGCTTCAAGATGGCGATGACTCTTGCTTTCCTCCAGATTTTGGGGATCGTATAGCATGGCAGTTAAAGTGGTTCCAAACTGCACACGATAAATAAATATAATTTATTTATTTATTTATTTATTGTATTTATTAGGCTTGGTTGATCCAAAAAAATTGGTTCAAAACTCATTTCGGATGTAAGGGGCGCTGGTGGTTCAGTTCTAAAATCACTTCCGTTTTTAAAAAAAAAAAAAATCGAAACTTTCCAAAGTTTCCGAAACTTCTGAATCGATTTGTTAATGCAGACATGCATTTGCAATAGGAAAAAAAAAACAGGATTGGTACTGGGGGGACTTCAGGGGATTCTCCCTCCCTCCCTCGTTTTTAGACCAATCCTGATGAAACTTGCTACAGTGGTGGAACACATGGACCACTGTTAGCTCACCAAATTTCATAACAACTCCAAAAACTCAAGGTCAATGCCCACCCTTCCAGTATTTTCTGTTGGTTGGTGGGCAGGAAAAGAGATTGAAAGATGGGCTCAAAGCCAACCTTAAAAACTCTGGCATAGACACTGAGAAGCCCTGGCCCTTGGGCGCTCCAGCTGGAGGTCAGCTGTGACCAGCAGTGCTGTAGAATTTGAAGAGGCATGAATGGAGGGTGAAAGGGAGAAACATGCTAAGAGGAAGGCGTGTCAAGCCAACCCCGACCAGGACACCTTCCACCTGGAAACCAATGCCCTCACTGCAGGAGAAGATGCAGGTCAAGAATAGGGTTTCACAGTCACCTACGGACCCACTGTCAGGACACTGATCTTGGACAACAATCCTACTCAGACAACGAGGGATCGCCTAAGTAAGTAAAGATGGTCATGGGAATTCTGTGTGCCAAGTTTGGTTCAATTCCATCATTGGTGAGGTTTAGAATGCTCTTTGATTGTGGATGAACTATAAATCCCAGCAGCTACAGCTCCCAAATGTCAAGGTCTATGTCCTCCAAACTCCACCAGTGTTTACATTTGGGTATATTGAGTATTTGTGCTAAGTTTGGTCCAGATCCATCCTTTGAATCCATAGAACACTCTGGATGTAGGTGAACTACAACTCCAAAACTCAAGGTCAATGCCCACCAGACCCTTCCAGTATTTTCTGTTGTTCATGGAAGTTCTGTGTGCCAAGTTTGGTTCAATTCCATTGTTGGTGAGGTTTAGAATGCTCTTTGATTGTGGGTGAACTATAAATCCCAGCAGCTACAACTCCCAAATGGCAAGGTCTGTTTTCCCCAAACTCCACCGGTGTTCACATTTGGGTATATTGAGTATTAGTGCTAAGTTTGGTCCAGATCCATCCTTCTTTGAATCCACAGAACACTCTGGATGTAGGTGAACTACAACTCCAAAACTCAAGGTCAATGCCCACCAGACCCTTCCAGTATTTTCTGTTGCTCATGGAAGTTCTGTGTGCCAAGTTTGGTTCAATTCCGTTGTTGGTGGAGTTCAGGTAAAGATTACCTCTTTGCAGGTAAAGGTAAAGATTTTCCCCTGACTCTGGGTGATGGTGCTCATCTCCATTCCTAAGCCGAAGAGCTGGTGTTGTCCGTAGACACCTCCAAGGTCATGTGGCTGGCAAGACTGCATGGAGTGCCCTTATCTTCTTGCCAAAGCAGTACCTATTGATCTACTCACATTTGAATGTTTTCAAATTGCTAGGTTGGCAGAAGCTGGGGCTGACAGTGGAAGCTCACGCCACTTCCCGGATTCGAACCTGCGACCTTTCAGTCAGCAAGGTCAGCAGCTCAGAGGTTTAACCCACTCCGTCACTGGACCTTTGACTGTAGGTGAACTATAAATCCCAGCAACTACAACTCCCAAATGTCAAGGTCTATTTTCTCCAAACTCCATCAGTCTTCACATTTGGACGTATTGAGCATTTGTGCCAAGTTTGTGCCGACTCCCAAATGACAAAATCAATCTTCCCTGCAAACCCCACCAGTATTCAAATTCGGCTGTATTGGGTCTTTGTGCCAAATTTGGTCCAGTGAATGAAAATCCATCCTGCACACCAATTATTTACATGACGATTCATAACAGTAGCAAAATTACAGTTATGAAGTAGCAACCAAAATAATGTTATGCTTGGGAGTCACCATAACATGAGGAACTGGATTAAGGGGTCGTGGCATTAGGAAGTTTGAGAAGCACTGCAAACTGTTTACCTGGCAGAACCAAAATCTTGGAAGTGCTTTTGGTCTTCTGAAAGTCTTAATCTGCCTTTGGGAAGAAGAAGAAAAAGGGAGGAAGGAGGTAAGGAAGGAGAGAAGGAGGGAGGGAAGGAATGAAGGAAGGAAGGAAGGAGGGAAGGAGGGAAGGAGGGAAGGAAGGAGAGAAGGAAGGAAGGAAGGAAAGAAGGAAGGGGGGAAGGATTGAAGGAAGGAAAGAAAGAAGGAAGGGGGGAAGGATTGAAGGAAGGAAAGAAGGAAGGAAAGAAGGAAGGGGGGAAGGAGTGAAAGAAGGAGGGAAGGAGTGAAGGAAGGAATGAGAGAAAGAAAGGAGGAGGGAAGGAAAGGGAAGGAAGGAGAGATAGAAGGAAGGGTGAAAGGAGAGAAGGAAGGAGAGAAGGAAAGAAGGAAGAAGGAGGAGGAAGGAATGAAGGAGAGAAGGAAGGAGAGAAGGAAGGAAAGAGAGAAGGAATGAAGGAAGAAAGGAGAGGAAGGAGAAGGAATGAAGGAAGGAAGGAGAGAAGGAAGGAGGGAAGGAGAGAAAGAAGGAAGGAAGGAAGGAAGGGGAGTAAAAAATGAGGAAGGAAGGAGAGAAGGAATGAAGGAAGGAGAGAAAAAAGTGAGGAAGGAAGGAAGGAGAGAAAAAAGTGAGGGAGGAAGGAGAGAAGGAATGAAGGAAGGACAGAAAAAAGTGAGGAAGGAAGGAAGAAGAGAAGGAAGAAAGGAGAGAAGGAAGGAAGGAAGGTGGGAAAGAAGGAAGCAAGGAGAGAAGGAAGGAAGGAGAGAAAGAAGGATGGAAGGAAGGAATGAAGGAAGGAGAGAAAAAAGTGAGGAAGGAAGGAAGGAAAGAGAAGGAATGAAGAAGAGAAGGAAAGAAAGTGGGAAAGAAGGAAGGAAGGAGAGAAGGAAGGAAGGAAGGAGAGAAGGAATGAAGGAAGGAAGGTGGGAAAGAAGGAAGGAAGGAAGGAAGGAGAGAAGGAAAGAAGGTGGGAAGGAAGGAGAGAAGGAAGGAAGGAAGGAAGGAAGGAAGGAAGGAAGGAAGGAAGGAAGGAGAGAAGGAATGAAGGAAGGAAGGTGGGAAAGTAGGAAGGAAGGAGAGAAGGAAAGAAGGTTGGAATGAAGGAAGGAGAGAAGGAAGGAAGGAGAGAGGGAATGAAGGAAGGTGGGAAAGAAGGAAAGAAGAAGAGATGAAGAAGGAAGGAGAAGGAAAGAGGGAAGGAAGGAAGGAGAGGAAGGAAGGAAGGAAGGAAGGAAGGAAGGAAGGAAGGAAGGAAGGAAGGAGGGAGGGAGGGAGAGAAGCGCTCTGAGCTCTCCCTCTGTGTGTGTATCTCTCTTTCCCAAGGCGCCCCTCTCCAAAGGCCTTCTCCTCCGCCCTTGCGCTTTGGGCTTGGCTTTCCCCTCTTCCTCCTCCTCCTCCTCCTCCTCCTCTTCCTCCGGGAAAGCCTCTCCTGTGGGCGGGGAGAGTTGGGAGGGCTCCTCCTCGGGGGTGTTTCCCGGGAAGCCAGGCCAGGAGGGGCCAGGGAGGCCCACTCGCCCGCCTCGGAGGGAGGGATGGCTGCTTGGAGCTGCTGGAGCTGGAGCTGCTGCTGGTGCGCCTGGCTGGGGCTGCTCCTGGGCGCCTTGAGCGCGCAGGCCGAGCGCCCAGGTAAGGAAGGCTCTCCCTCCTCTGTGCGGCTCTCCGTGGGCATTTCCCCCTCGGTTTGGGTGCCCTCCTTCTCCTTGGACTCTGGCCTTTCAGCCCCCGAGAGCCTTGCGCCATTCGGCTCCGGGTTGCCCCTCTCCCACTCGGGGAAAGAGGGCCCCCCTTCCCGTCTCCAAATCCCTGCGCGCCTCTGTCCTTTGGAGAGTTGGGCAGATGCCCACAGGAGACTCCCAGCCATCTTCGCCTCCCTTTCGGGCCTGTTGGTTGGCATTTGGAGGGGATTAGAAGCCCCCTTCGGGATCAGGACTAAGGTCTCTCTGGGGCGGCCTAAGACCTTTCACTGCCTGAGGCACAGCCATGGGGAGCACCCCAATCTCTCCCCCTTCTGCTCACATCAAGAGGGAAGTGGCCCTTGGGGTCTCTTCCAGCTCCAGGGTTCTCTTCCTCTGGCAATAGAATTCCAACCACACTCTCCATTGGAAGCACTCAAGACCTGCTGCCTACACTGGCAGCCTCATTTTGCCTAATGTTTTGGTGGTACACTGGGCAAACATTGTCACCTGTGCAGTGACACAAAGTTATGGCTTGTCTTGGCAGGATTTTCGAAGAGGCCGAGAGAGCATGACTTTCCTAAGTGGGTTTTCGTGGCAGAGGCGCCTTCTACACAGCCATATAATCCAGATTATTAAATCAGGTGATCTGCATGATCTGCTTCGAACTGGATTTTATGAGTCTACACTGCCATATAATCCAGTTCAAAGGAGATAATCTGGATTTTATATATTAACTAGCTGTACCTGCCACACTTTGCTGTGGCCAACCTGCCCTCCCTCCTTCTCTTCTTTATTTTTCTCTCCCTTCTCTCCCTCTTCCTCTTTCCCCCTTTTCTTTCCCCTCTTTCCTTCTCTCCTTCCTTCCTTCTCTTCCTCTTCCTTTCCTTCCCCCCTTTTCTTTCCCTCCCTCTTTCTCTCCTTCTTTCCTTCTCTCCTTCCTTATCTTCCTCTTCCTCTTTCCCCCTTTTCTTTCCCTTCTTTCCTTCTCTCCTTCCTTCCTTCTCTTCCTCTTCCTTTCCTTCCCCCTTTTCTTTCCCTCCCTCTTTCTCTCCTTCTTTCCTTCTCTCCTTCCTTCCTTCCTTCCTTCCTTCCTTCCTTCCTTCCTTATCTTCCTCTTCCTCTTTCCTCCTTTTCTTTCCCTTCTTTCCTTCTCCCCTTCTTTCCTTCTCTCCTTCCTTCCTTCTCTTCCTCTTCCCTTCCTTCCCCCCTTTTCGTTCCCTCCCTCTTTCTCTCCTTCTTTCCTTTTCTCCTTCCTTCCTTCCTTCCTTCCTTATCTTCCTCTTTCACCCTTTTCTTTCCCTTCTTTCCTTCTCTCCTTCCTTCCTTCTCTTCCTCTTCCCTTCCTTCCCCCCTTTTCGTTCCCTCCCTCTTTCTCTCCTTCTTTCCTTCTCTCCTTCTTTCCTTCCTTATCTTTCTCTTCCTCTTTCCCCCTTTTCTTTCCTTTCCTTCTCCCCTTCTTTCCTTCTCTCCTTCCTTCCTTCTCTTCCTCTTCCCTTCCTTCCCCTCTTTTCATTCCCTCCCTCTTTCTCTCCTTCTCTCCTTCCTTCCTTCCTTCCTTCCTTCTCTTCTTCTTCCCTTCCCCCTTTTCTTTCCCTTCTTTCCTTCTCTCCTTCCTTCTTCTCTGCTTCATTCGGAAGATTGCTGCACTCGCAGAGCTCAGGCGGTGTTATATTTCGGTGTCAATGTTGGCTTTGGTGGAGAAGTGGTTGGCTGGTGTCTGCTGGAACAGCACCTTGGTTTTCTCGATGTTCAATGACAGGCCGAGCTTCTCGTATGCTTCTGCGAAGGTGTTTAGAGTGGCTTGTAGATCTTCTTCTGAATGCGCACAGACGATGTTGTCATCAGCATATTGGAGTTCTATAACAGATGTTGTGTAACCTTGGTGGTGTTGAATTTCAGCGTCAATGTTGACTTTTGTGGAGAGGTGTCTGCCAAGGGAGCGGAAATGATCAACATTTTCTAATGTTACACCATTATGCTGTATTGCTGGCATTGGAGAGGGGTTGGTTGGCGTCTGCTGGAAGAGCACTTTGGTTTTTTCGATGTTTAGTGACAGGCCAAGCTTCTCGTATGCTTCTGTGAAGGTGTTTAGAGTGGCTTGTAGATCGTCTTCTGAATGCGCACAGACGATGTTGTCATCAGCATACTGGAGTTCTATAACAGATGTTGTTGTAACCTTGGTGGTGTTGAATTTCAGGGTTAATGTTGACTTTTGTGGAGAGGTGGCTGCCGAGGTCTCTTCCAACTCTTTGATTCTATGATTCTAAGGTAGCAGAAATGATCAACATTTTCTAATGTTACACCATTAAGCTGTATCTCTGGCTTTGGAGAGGGGTTGGCTGGTGTCTGCTGGAAGAGCACTTTGGTTTTCTCAATGTTCAATGACAGGCCGAGCTTCTCGTATGCTTCCGCGAAGGTATTTAGAGTGGCTTGTAGATCTTCTTCTGAATGCGCACAGACGACGTTGTCATCAGCATACTGGAGTTCTATAACAGATGTTGTTGTAACCTTGGTGGTGTTGAATTTCAGCATCCATGTTGACTTTTGTGGCTGCCAAAGGAGCGGAACTGGTCCACATTTTCTAATGTTACACCATTAAGCTGTATATCTGGCATTGGAGAGGGATTGGCAGGTGACTACTGGAAGAGCACTTTGGTTTTCTCAATGTCTAGTGACAGGCCAAGCTTCTTGTATGCTTTTGCGAAGGTGTTTAGAGTGGCTTGTAGATCTTCTTCTGAATGCGCACAGACTACGTTGTCATCAGCATACTGGAGTTCTATAACAGATGTTGTTGTAACCTTGGTGGTGTTGAATTTCAGCGTCAATGTTGACTTTTGTGGAGAGGTGTCTGCCAAGGGAGCGGAAATGATCAACATTTTCTAATGTTACACCATTATGCTGTATTGCTGGCATTGGAGAGGGGTTGGTTGGCGTCTGCTGGAAGAGCACTTTGGTTTTTTCGATGTTTAGTGACAGGCCAAGCTTCTCGTATGCTTCTGTGAAGGTGTTTAGAGTGGCTTGTAGATCTTCTTCTGAATGCGCACAGACGATGTTGTCATCAGCATACTGGAGTTCTATAACAGATGTTGTTGTAACCTTGGTGGTGTTGAATTTCAGCGTTAATGTTGACTTTTGTGGAGAGGTGGCTGCCGAGGTCTCTTCCAACTCTTTGATTCTATGATTCTATGATTCTAAGATAGCAGAAATGATCAACATTTCCTAATGTTACACCATTAAGCTGTATCTATGGCTTTGGAGAGGGGTTGGCTGGTGTCTGCTGGAAGAGCACTTTGGTTTTCTCAATGTTCAATGACAGGCCGAGCTTCTCGTATGCTTCCGCGAAGGTATTTAGAGTGGCTTGTAGATCTTCTTCTGAATGCGCACAGACGACGTTGTCATCAGCATACTGGAGTTCTATAACAGATGTTGTTGTAACCTTGGTGGTGTTGAATTTCAGCATCCATGTTGACTTTTGTGGCTGCCAAAGGAGCGGAACTGGTCCACATTTTCTAATGTTACACCATTAAGCTGTATATCTGGCATTGGAGAGGGATTGGCAGGTGACTACTGGAAGAGCACTTTGGTTTTCTCAATGTCTAGTGACAGGCCAAGCTTCTTGTATGCTTTTGCGAAGGTGTTTAGAGTGGCTTGTAGATCTTCTTCTGAATGCGCACAGACTACGTTGTCATCAGCATACTGGAGTTCTATAACAGATGTTGTTGTAACCTTGGTGGTGTTGAATTTCAGCGTCAATGTTGACTTTTGTGGAGAGGTGTCTGCCAAGGGAGCGGAAATGATCAACATTTTCTAATGTTACACCATTATGCTGTATTGCTGGCATTGGAGAGGGGTTGGTTGGCGTCTGCTGGAAGAGCACTTTGGTTTTTTCGATGTTTAGTGACAGGCCAAGCTTCTCGTATGCTTCTGTGAAGGTGTTTAGAGTGGCTTGTAGATCTTCTTCTGAATGCGCACAGACGATGTTGTCATCAGCATACTGGAGTTCTATAACAGATGTTGTTGTAACCTTGGTGGTGTTGAATTTCAGCGTTAATGTTGACTTTTGTGGAGAGGTGGCTGCCGAGGTCTCTTCCAACTCTTTGATTCTATGATTCTATGATTCTAAGATAGCAGAAATGATCAACATTTCCTAATGTTACACCATTAAGCTGTATCTATGGCTTTGGAGAGGGGTTGGCTGGTGTCTGCTGGAAGAGCACTTTGGTTTTCTCAATGTTCAATGACAGGCCGAGCTTCTCGTATGCTTCTGTGAAGGTGTTTAGAGTGGCTTGTAGGTCTTCTTCTGAATGTGCACAAACAATGTTGTCATCAGCATACTGGAGTTCTATAACAGATGTTGTGTAACCTTGGTGGTGTTGAATTTCAGCATCCATGTTGACTTTTGTGGAGAAGTGGCTGCCAAAGGAGCGGAACTGGTCCACATTTTCTAATGTTACACCATTAAGCTGTATGTCTGGCATTGGAGAGGGATTGGCAGGTGACTACTGGAAGAGCACTTTGGTTTTCTCAATGTCTAGTGACAGGCCAAGCTTCTCGTATGCTTTTGCGAAGGTGTTTAGAGTGGCTTGTAGATCTTCTTCTGAATGCGCACAGACTACGTTGTCATCAGCATACTGGAGTTCTATAACAGATGTTGTTGTAACCTTGGTGGTGTTGAATTTCAGCATCCATGTTGACTTTTGTGGAGAGGTGGCTGCCAAAGGAGCGGAACTGGTCCACATTTTCTAATGTTACACCATTAAGCTGTATGTCTGGCATTGGAGAGGGATTGGCCGGTGACTGCTGGGAGAGCACTTTGGTTTTCTTGATGTCCAGTGAGAGGCTGACCTTCTCGTATGCTTCTGCGAAGGTGTTTAGATCTTCTTCTGAATGCGCATAGATCTTCTTCTAGATCTTCTTCTGAATGCTTGTAGATCTTCTTCTGATATTCTTCTGAATGCGCATAAACGACGTTGTCATCAGCATACATCAACATATATGGCATTGTAAAAGGGGCTGAATCGTAGGATCATAGAAGACATTGCAAGCCAGAGATGGCTCTGCTGTTTCCTTCTTCTGAAATATAACCCGCTGTGATATGCTGCTTTTTAACACATGCATTTATGTATTATGTATTTATATTCGACCCTCCTCCTCCCCCCCCCCCCGCAGGGGACTCAGGGCGGGTTACCATGTACATATACATGGCAAACATTCAATGCCATAGACACACAACATATATAGACAGAAGTGTACATATACATGGCAAACATTCAATGCCATAGACACACAACATATATAGACAGAAATGTACATATACATGGCAAACATTCAATGTCATAGACACACAACATATATAGACAGAAATGTACATATACATGGCAAGCATTCAATGTCATAGACACACAACATATATAGACAGAAATGTACATATACATGGCAAGCATTCAATGCCATAGACACACAACATATATAGACAGAAATGTACATATGCATGGCAAACATTCAATGCCATAGACACACAATATATATAGACAGAAATGTACATATGCATGGCAAACATTCAATGTCATAGACACACAACATATATAGACAGAAATGTACATATGCATGGCAAACATTCAATGCCATAGACACACAACATATGTAGACAGAAATGTACATATACAC
The DNA here is from genome assembly GCF_037176765.1 of Anolis sagrei. Lineage (NCBI taxonomy): Eukaryota > Metazoa > Chordata > Lepidosauria > Squamata > Anolidae > Anolis > Anolis sagrei. The sequence goes on from NC_090027.1 coordinate 2,812,114, forward strand.
GGCAAACATTCAATGTCATAGACACACAACATATATAGACAGAAATGTACATATACATGGCAAACATTCAATGTCATAGACACACAACATATATAGACAGAAATGTACATATACACGGCAAACATTCAATGTCATAGACACACAACATATATAGACAGAAATGTACATACACATGGCAAACATTCAATGTCATAGACACACAACATATATAGACAGAAATGTACATATACACGGCAAACATTCAATGTCATAGACACACAACATATATAGACAGAAATGTACATATACATGGCAAACATTCAATGTCATAGACACACAACATATATAGACAGAAATGTACATATACACGGCAAACATTCAATGTCATAGACACACAACATATATAGACAGAAATGTACATATACACGGCAAACATTCAATGTCATAGACACACAACATATATAGACAGAAATGTACATATACACGGCAAACATTCAATGTCATAGACACACAACATATATAGACAGAAATGTACATATGCATGGCAAACATTCAATGCCATAGACACACAACATATATAGACAGAAATGTACATATGCATGGCAAACATTCAATGCCACAGACACACAACATATATAGACAGAAATGTACATATGCATGGCAAACATTCAATGCCACAGACACACAACATATATAGGCAGAAATGTACATATACATGGCAAACATTCAATGCCATAGACACACAACATATATAGACAGAAATGTACATATGCATGGCAAACATTCAATGCCATAGACACACAACATATATAGGCAGAAATGTACATATGCATGGCAAACATTCAATGCCACAGACACACAACATATATAGACAGAAATGTACATATACATGGCAAACATTCAATGCCACAGACACACAACATATATAGACAGAAATGTACATATACATGGCAAACATTCAATGCCATAGACACACAACATATATAGACAGAAATGTACATATACATGGCAAACATTCAATGTCATAGACACACAACATATATAGACAGAAATGTACATATACATGGCAAGCATTCAATGTCATAGACACACAACATATATAGACAGAAATGTACATATACATGGCAAGCATTCAATGCCATAGACACACAACATATATAGACAGAAATGTACATATGCATGGCAAACATTCAATGCCATAGACACACAACATATATAGACAGAAATGTACATATGCATGGCAAACATTCAATGTCATAGACACACAACATATATAGACAGAAATGTACATATGCATGGCAAACATTCAATGCCATAGACACACAACATATGTAGACAGAAATGTACATATACACGGCAAACATTCAATGTCATAGACACACAACATATATAGACAGAAATGTACATATACACGGCAAACATTCAATGTCATAGACACACAACATATATAGACAGAAATGTACATATACACGGCAAACATTCAATGTCATAGACACACAACATATATAGACAGAAATGTACATACACATGGCAAACATTCAATGCCATAGACACACAACATATATAGGCAGAAATGTACATATACATGGCAAACATTCAATGCCATAGACACACAACATATATAGACAGAAATGTACATATGCATGGCAAACATTCAATGCCATAGACACACAACATATATAGACAGAAATGTACATATACATGGCAAACATTCAATGCCATAGACACACAACATATATAGACAGAAATGTACATATACATGGCAAACATTCAATGCCATAGACACACAACATATATTGACAGAAATGTACATACACATGGCAAACATTCAATGCCATAGACACACAACATATATAGACAGAAATGTACATATACATGGCAAACATTCAATGCCATAGACACACAACATATATTGACAGAAATGTACATACACATGGCAAACATTCAATGCCATAGACACACAACATATATAGGCAGAAATGTACATATACATGGCAAACATTCAATGCCATAGACACACAACATATATAGACAGAAATGTACATATACATGGCAAACATTCAATGCCATAGACACACAACATATATTGACAGAAATGTACATATACATGGCAAACATTCAATGTCATAGACACACAACATATATAGACAGAAATGTACATATACATGGCAAACATTCAATGCCACAGACACACAACATATATAGACAGAAATGTACATATACATGGCAAACATTCAATGCCACAGACACACAACATATATAGACAGAAATGTACATATGCATGGCAAACATTCAATGCCATAGACACACAACATATATAGACAGAAATGTACATATGCATGGCAAACATTCAATGTCATAGACACACAACATATATAGACAGAAATGTACATATACATGGCAAACATTCAATGTCATAGACACACAACATATATAGACAGAAATGTACATATACATGGCAAGCATTCAATGCCATAGACACACAACATATATAGACAGAAATGTACATATGCATGGCAAACATTCAATGCCATAGACACACAACATATATAGACAGAAATGTACATATACACGGCAAACATTCAATGTCATAGACACACAACATATATAGACAGAAATGTACATACGCATGGCAAACATTCAATGCCATAGACACACAACATATATAGACAGAAATGTACATATACATGGCAAACATTCAATGCCATAGACACACAACATATATTGACAGAAATGTACATACACATGGCAAACATTCAATGCCATAGACACACAACATATATAGACAGAAATGTACATATACATGGCAAACATTCAATGCCATAGACACACAACATATATTGACAGAAATGTACATACACATGGCAAACATTCAATGCCATAGACACACAACATATATAGGCAGAAATGTACATATACATGGCAAACATTCAATGCCATAGACACACAACATATATAGACAGAAATGTACATATACATGGCAAACATTCAATGCCATAGACACACAACATATATTGACAGAAATGTACATATACATGGCAAACATTCAATGTCATAGACACACAACATATATAGACAGAAATGTACATATACATGGCAAACATTCAATGCCACAGACACACAACATATATAGACAGAAATGTACATATACATGGCAAACATTCAATGCCATAGACACACAACATATATAGGCAGAAATGTACATATACATGGCAAACATTCAATGCCATAGACACACAACATATATAGACAGAAATGTACATATACATGGCAAACATTCAATGCCATAGACACACAACATATATTGACAGAAATGTACATATACATGGCAAACATTCAATGCCATAGACACACAACATATATAGACAGAAATGTACATATACATGGCAAACATTCAATGCCATAGACACACAACATATATAGACAGAAATGTACATATACATGGCAAACATTCAATGCCACAGACACACAACATATATAGACAGAAATGTACATATACATGGCAAACATTCAATGTCATAGACACACAACATATATAGACAGACACACAGAGGCTATTTAACATTCCAGCTTTCGTGAGGGTATTCTGGAGGGTATTGCCAGAGATGTTTATGACATCGTAAAATAGTTAAATTAGCTTCCCCGCATAAGCGGTACCTAAATTTCCTACTTGACAGATGCAACTGTCTATCGGGCTGCAAAGGTCGACAGCAAGCTACACAATGGTCGGAAGCTCACTCTGACCCAGGCTGGCTTCGAACTCATAACCTTCTGGTCAGTAGTGATCTTAATGCAGCTGACTCCCAACCAGACATGCCACAGTCCCAGGTCGTTGTTGTTGTTGTTGTTGTTGTTGTTTGCCTTTAAGTCATTTCCAGTTTATGGTGACTGCAAGGAGACTCTATCATGGAGTTTTCTTTATGTAAGTCTAGCTTGGGTACCCGGCATTGCCTGGGCTATTAGAAGAAGTCAACCCATGAAACTCTATCAATACTTAAAGTTTGCTATGTTGGGAAAGTTTGCTTGAGATGCATCATCGGTGGGGTTCAGTGTGCTCTCTGGCTGCAGAATAATAATAATAATAATAATAATAATAATAATAATAATAGAAGAGAAACAACTGGAAAAGCTGACACGATACGAGTATTTAAATATCAAACTGCAAAGACTCTGGCACAAGATAGTCAAGGTGGTCCCAGTGGTGATCGGCACACTGGGTGCAGTGCCTAAAGACCTTGGCCTGCACTTAAACACAATCAGTGCTGACAAAATCCCCACCTGTCAGCTGCAAAAGGCCACCCTACTGGGGTCTGCACGCATTATTTGCCTATACATCACACAGTCCTACACACTTGGGAAGTGTCCTACATGTGATTCAATACAACAGCCAGTAGAGTGATCTTGTCTGCTGTTGATTCATCTTGTTGTGTTTCAAATAATAATAATAATAATAATAATAATAATAATAATAATAATAATAATAATAATAATGTGGTCCCACTGGTGATCGGCACACTGGGTGCAGTGCCTAAAGACCTTGGCCTGCACTTAAACACAATCGGTGCTGACAAAATTACCACCTGTCATCTGCAAAAGGCCACCTTACTGGGATCTGTACGCATTATTTGCCTATATATCACACAGTCCTACACACTTGGGAAGTGTCCTACATGTGATTCAATACAACAGCCAGTAGAGTGATCTTGTCTGCTGTGGACTCATTTTGTTGTGTTTCAAATAATAATAATAATAATAATAATAATAATAATAATAATGTGGTCCCAGTGGTGATCGGCACACTGGGTGCAGTGCCTAAAGACCTTGGCCTGCACTTAAACACAATCAGTGCTGACAAATTCACCACCTGTCATCTGCAAAAGGCCACCTTACTGGGATCTGTACGCATTATTTGCCTATATATCACACAGTCCTACACACTTGGGAAGTGTCCTACATGTGATTCAATACAACAGCCAGTAGAGTGATCTTGTCTGCTGTGGACTCATTTTGTTGTGTTTCAAATAATAATAATAATAATAATAATAATAATAATAATAATAATAATAATGTGGTCCCAGTGGTGATCGGCACACTGGGTGCAGTGCCTAAAGACCTTGGCCTGCACTTAAACACAATCAGTGCTGACAAATTCACCACCTGTCATCTGCAAAAGGCCACCTTACTGGGATCTGTACACATTATTTGCCTATATATCACACAGTCCTACACACTTGGGAAGTGTCCGATGTGTGATCCAATACAACAGCCAGCAGAGTGATCTTGTCTGCTGTGGACTCATTTTGTTGTGTTTCAAATAATAATAATAATAATAATAATAATAATAATAATAATAATAATAATGTGGTCCCAGTGGTGATTGGCAAACTGGGTGCAGTGCCTAAAGACCTTGGCCTGCACTTAAACACAATCAGTGCTGACAAATTCACCACCTGTCATCTGCAAAAGGCCACCTTACTGGGATCTGTACGCATTATTTGCCTATATATCACACAGTCCTACACACTTGGGAAGTGTCCTATATGTGATTCAATACAACAGCCAGTAGGGTGATCTTGTCTGCTGTTGATTCATCTTGTTGTGTTTCTAATAATAATAATAGTAATAATAATAATAATAATAATAATAATGTGGTCCCAGTGGTGATCGGCACACTGGGTGCAGTGCCTAAAGACCTTGGCCTGCACTTAAACACAATCAGTGCTGACAAATTCACCACCTGTCATCTGCAAAAGGCCACCTTACTGGGATCTGTACGCATTATTTGCCTATATATCACACCGTTCTACACACTTGGGAAGTGTCCGATGTGTGATCCAATACAACAGCCAGTAGAGTGATCTTGTCTGCTGTGGACTCATTTTGTTGTGTTTCAAATAATAATAATAATAATAATAATAATAATAATAATAATAATAATAATAATGTGGTCCCAGTGGTGATCGGCACACTGGGTGCAGTGCCTAAAGACCTTGGCCTGCACTTAAACACAATCGGCGCTGACAAGATTACCATCTGCCAGCTGCAAAAGGCCACCTTACTGGGATCATGTCTGTGTTTTAGATGGATTAGGGATCAGCTGGTTTTCCCTGTAATAGGCAGTATGAGCACCTAGAGCTTCGAAGAGCTTCTGTTCTACCATCTCAAAGCTCCCTGCTTGAGCAGCAATGGCACTCCACTTACTCCTCCACTTGCGACGGAGGAGGAAGCGAGAGGAGGGCCTCTCCAGAAGATCGAATTGCAACTCCCACCATGGTGGGTCAATCCCATCAAATCCCTCCAGTACAGTATTTCTCCACCTTCCTAATGCTGCGACCCCTTAATACAGTGACCCTTGTTGTGGTGACCCCCGGCCATAACATTATTTTCATTGCTACTTCACAACTGTAATTTTGTAATTATAAATCGTAATGTAAATATCTGATCTGCAGTGTGTCTTTTCATTCCCTGGACCAAAACTTGGCACAAATATCCGATGTGCCCAAATTTGAATATTGGTGGGGTTGGGGGGTGAGTTGGTTTTGTCATTTGGGAGTTGTAGTTGCTGGGATTTATAGTTAACCTGGTTGCTTCTGGCACGGCCTGCCTCAGGGGAGCGTGCTTGCCCCATGTTCAACATCTACACAAATGACCAGCCACTGCCAGAAGGGACAGAGAGCTTCGTCTATGCAGATGATCGTGTCATCACTGCTCAAGAAGGGAGCTTTGAGATGGTGGAACAGAAGCTCTCCAAAGCTCTAGGTGCTTTTACTGCCTATTACAGGGGAAACCAACTGATCCCTAATCCATCTAAAACACAGACATGTGCTTTTCATCTCAAGAACAGACATGCATCCCGAGCTCTGAAGATCACCTGGGAAGGAATCCCACGGGAGCATTGCAGCGCACCCAAATACCTGGGATGAGTCACTCTGGACCGTGCTCTGACCTACAAGAAGCACTGCCTGAACATCAAGCAAAAAGTGAGTGCTAGAAACAATATCATACAAAAGCTGACTGGCACAACCTGGGGATCACAACCAGACACAGTGAAGACATCTGCCCTTGCGCTGTGCTACTCTGCTGCTGAGTATGTATGCCCGGTGTGGAACACATCTCACCACGCTAAAATAGTGGATGTGGCTCTTAATGAGACATGCCGCATTATCACGGGGTGTCTGCGCCCTACACCACTGGAGAAATTACACTGCTTAGCCGGTATCGCACCACCTGACATCTGCCGGGAAGTAGCAGCCAATAGTGAAAGGACCAAGGCAGAGACATCTCCAGCTCATCCCTTGTTTGAGTATCAGCCAGCACGTCAATGACTTAAATCAAGAAATAGTTTTCTAAGATCTACAGAGACACTCGCTGGAACACCTCAGCAAGCGAGAGTCCAAAAGTGGCAGGCTCAAACCCAGAGCCTCAACCAATGGCTGATCCCAAACGAGAGACTCCCCCCTGGGCACACAGAAGATTGGGCGACTTGGAAGGCACTGAACAGACTGCGCTCCGGCACCACGAGATGCAGAGCCAACCTCAAGAAATGGGGCTACAAAGTGGAATCCACGACTTGCGAGTACGGAGAGGAGCAAACCACTGACCATCTGATGCGATGCACCCTGAGCCCTGCCACATGTACAAGGGAGGACCTTCTTGCGGCAACACCAGAGGCACTCCAAGGGGACAGATACTGGTCAAAGGACATTTAATCAACTACCAAACTTCACAAATTTTGTATTTTGTCTGTTTGTTTGCTTTATTCTGTTAGAAATGTAATATAATTGACTGGTTGCCCTGACACGACAAATACATAAATTCACTGGACCAAAACTTGGTACAAATATGCCCAAATCTGAATATTGGTGGGGTTGTGGGGTGGGTTGATTTTGTCATTTGGGAGTTGTAGTTCCTGGGATTTATCGTTAACCTACAATCAAAGAGCACGCCTTGAGCCACGGCAGTTCTGTGCCAAAGGAGACTGGTGCCTTGCCAAACTACAAATCCCCAGATCCCATGCGGTTGAGCCGTGGCAGTTCAAGTGGGTTCAAACTGCATCCATTCTGCAGTGTGGAATCACCCTTGATCCCTTCCATGCCAGCAAAGAAACAATATTTGCATTGTTTTCCGGCCCTTTGATACTTCAGATCTTTGCCTGTGATAGAAAAGGACACTGTTTCCAGAAAGTTTGTAACTTACCCACATAGCGCAAGATAATGGAAAGAACGTTTCACTCTCCATGGTATCCTCGCCTTTCTTACAAGCCGTAGATGCAAATCCCCACTGGGACATGGAAATCCACTTTGGAGCAACCTTGGGCAAGCCGTATTCGTTCCTCCGAAAAGGAAGGCATTGTTGTTGCCGCTGGTTATTTATATCCCGACCTTTTTCCCAAGGCAACTTGGAAAAGTTAAAATAAGGCTAGAAATATTTCCATTCTGCACAACTTAAACTAACAACATTGAAAGGAATGAAAAGTGATTGATTCAATCGGTGTTTTTCAACCTGGGGGTCAGGACCCTGGGTGGGGGGGGGGGGAATCGCAAAAGACCACCAGGAAACACAGTATTTTTTGTTGGTCACGAGGATTCTGTGTGGCCCAATTCCCTCATTTGTGGGGTTCAGAATGCCCTTTGATTGTAGGTGAACTATAAACCCCAGCAACTACAACTCCCAAATGTCAAGGTCTGTTTTCCCCAAACTCCACCGGTGTTCACATTTCGGCATCTTGTGTATTTGTGCCAAGTTTGGTCCACATCCATCATTGTTTGAGTCCAGAGTGCTCTCTGGATGTAGGTGAACTACAACTCCAAAACTCAAGGTCAATGCCCACCAAACCCATCCAGTATTTTCTGTTGGTCATGGGAGTTATGTGTGCCAAGTTTGGTTCAATTCCATCGTTGGTAGAGTTCGGAATGCTCTTTGATTGTAGGTGAACTATAAACTCCAGCAACTACAACTCCCAAATGTCAAGGTCTGTTTTCCACAAACTCCACCGGTGTTCACATTTCGGCATCTTGCGTATTTGTGCCAAGTTTGGCGCTGATCTATCATTGTATGAGTCCAGAGTGCTCTCTGGATGTAGGTGAACTACAACTCCAAAGCTCAAGGCCAATGCCCTCTAAACCCGTCCAGTATTTTCTGTTGGTCGTGGGAGTTCTGGGTGCCAAGATTCAGTTCAATTCTATTGCAGGTAAGGTTTAGAATGCTATTTGATTGTAGGTGAACTATACATCTCAGCAACTACAACTCCCAAATGTCAAGGACTGTTTTCTCCAAGCTCCACCAGTATTCAAATTTGGACATATTGAGCATTTGTGCCAAGTTTGGTCCAGATCCATCATTGTTTGAGTCCACAGTGCTCTATGGATGTAGGTGAACTACAACTCCAAAACTCAATGTCAGTGCCCACCAAACCCTTCCAGTATTTTCTCCTGGTCATGAGAGTTCTGTATGCCAAGTATGGTTCAATTCCATAATTGGTGTAGTTCAGAATGCTCTTTGATTGTAGGTGAACTATAAATCCCAGCAACTACAACTCCCAAATGATAAAATCGAATTGTTTTTGAGTGAAGGACATACATTGGGTTGTTAGGTGTATGCTGTCCCAATTTGGTGTCAATTTGTCCAGTGGTTTTTAAGTTATATTAATCTCAGAAACGAACATTACATTTTAGTAATATAGACACACACACACACATATACACACTAGCTGTCCCCTGCCACATGTTGCTGTGGCCTGCTCTGTGTATAGTCTGCATTCATTCTGCAGACTCCAACATTCGAATAGGGCTCTGGTTTATAGTATCATCTGAAAGAAGAAACAGGAAAGACTCCCCTTGTCTGTGTTTTCTAGGGAGACTTCCAATTGCTTAGCTATTTGAACGAATTATACACTGGAGGAAACGCACATCAAAAGCGAAATGTGTGCCTTGAACCAAAACAAACCCATGGAGTCGCCGTGTGGAGACTTCCGGGATGGATAGAACAATCTTTAAAACATGTCCTTTAATGATATCCTGTCTAGAACGAGCAGGATGTTATTCGAGGAGGAGGAGTTGGGCGTTCATAGCACATTCATGAATCTATATAAATAACAATGTAATGTTCGTTTGTGGGATTAACATAACTCAAAAGCCACTGAGCGAATTGACACCAAATTTGGACGCAAGACACCTCTCAGGCCAATGAGTAACCATCACTCATAAAAACACTAAAAAACACAGCGGAAGAGACTTAAAAAGTCAAAAAAAATTATAAAAAACACATTAAAATGCATGTGCAAAACCACATATATACACATATACACAAATATGGAGGTAAATTTCAGGCAAAAATGGGTATGATAAGAAACAAAGATGGCAGGGACCTAACAGAAGCTGAAGAGATCAAGAGAAGGTGGCAAGACTATACAAAAGATCTGTATAGGAAGGATAATAATATTGAGGATAGTTTTGATGGTGTGGTGAATGAATTAGAACCAGACATCCTGAGGAGTGAGGTTGAATGGGCCTTAAGAAGCATTGCTAACAACAAGGCAGCAGGAGACAACGGGATCTCAGCTGAACTATTGACAAGGACCTAACAGAAACTGATCAAGAGAAGGTAGCAAGACTATAAGAAGATCTGTATAGGAAGGATAATAATATTGAGGATAATTTTGATGGTGTGGTGAATGAATTAGAACCAGACATCCTGAGGAGTGAGGTTGAATGGGCCTTAAGAAGCATTGCTAACAACAAGGCAGCAGGAGACGACGGGATCTCAGCTGAACTATTGACAAGGACCTAACAGAAACTGATCAAGAGAAGGTAGCAAGACTATAAGAAGATCTGTATAGGAAGGATAATAATATTGAGGATAATTTTGATGGTGTGGTGAATGAATTAGAACCAGACATCCTGAGGAGTGAGGTTGAATGGGCCTTAAGAAGCATTGCTAACAACAAGGCAGCAGGAGACGGCGGGATCTCAGCTGAACTATTGACAAGGACCTAACAGAAACTGATCAAGAGAAGGTAGCAAGACTATACAGAAGATCTGTATAGGAAGATAATAATATCGAGGATAATTTTGATGGTGTGGTGAATGAATTAGAACCAGACATCCTGAGGAGTGAGGTTGAATGGGCCTTAAGAAGCATTGCTAACAACAAGGCAGCAGGAGACGACGGGATCTCAGCTGAACTATTGACAAGGACCTAATAGAAACTGATCAAGAGAAGGTAGCAAGACTATACAGAAGATCTGTATAGGAAGATAATAATATCGAGGATAGTTTTGATGGTGTGGTGAATGAATTAGAACCAGACATCCTGAGGAGTGAGGTTGAATGGGCCTTAAGAAGCATTGCTAACAACAAGGCAGCAGGAGACGACGGGATCCCAGCTGAACTATTGACAAGGACCTAACAGAAACTGATCAAGAGAAGGTAGCAAGACTATACAGAAGATCTGTATAGGAAGTTAATAATATCGAGGATAGTTTTGACGGTGTGGTGAATGAATTAGAACCAGACATCCTGAGGAGTGAGGTGGAATGGGCCTTAAGAAGCATTGCTAACAACAAGGCAGCAGGAGACGACGGGATCCCAGCTGAACTGTTTAAAATCTTAAAAGATGATGCTGTCAAGGTGATGCATGCCATATGCCAGCAAATATGGAAAACACAAATATGGAAAACACAGGCCATCAGACTGGAAAAAAATCAACTTATATCCCCATACCAAAAAAGGGAAATGCGAAAGACTGCTCCAACTTCCGTACAGTGGCCCTTATTTCTCATGCCAGGAAGGGAATGCTCAAGATCCTGCAAGGGAGAAGACTCCAGCAAGACATGGAGCGAGAGTTGCCAGATGTTCAAGCTGGGTTTAGAAAAGGCAGAGGAACGAGAGACCAGATTGCCAATATCCGGATGCTGGAGAATGGAGAAAGGCAGGGAGTGTCAGAAAAACATCTACTTCTGCTTCATTGACTATTCTAAAGCCTTTGACTGTGTGGATCATAATCAATGGTGGCAAGTTCTTGGTGGGATGGGCATCCCAAGCCCCCTTCCCTCTCTCCTGAGGAATCTGTACAAGGACCAAGGAGCCACAGTCAGAACTGACCACGGAACAGGAGACTGGTTCAAGATTGGGAAAGGCGTCCGGCAAGGCTGCATCCTCTCCCCCAACCTTTGTAACTTGTATGCAGAACACATCACGCGAGGATGTGCGGGGCTTGACGAATGCAAGGCTGGGGTGAAAATGGCTGGAAGAAACATCAACAACCTCAGATATGCAGATGACACCACTCTGATGGCCGAAAGCGAGGAGGAGCTGAGGAGCCTTCTAATCAAGGCGAAAGAAGAAAGCGCAAAAGCTGGGTTGCAGCTAAACGTCAAAAAAACCAAGATTATGGCAACAAGAATGATTGACAACTGGAAAATAGAGGGAGAAATTGTGGAGGCCGTGACAGACTTTGTATTTCTAGGTGCAAAGATGACTGCAGATGCAGACTGTGGCCAGAAAGTCAGGAGACGCTTCCTTCTTGGGAGGAGAGCAATGTCCAGTCTCGATAAAATAGTGAAGAGTAGAGACATCAGACTGGCAACCAAGATCCATTGCCTAGTCCAAGCCATGGTCTTCCCTGTAGTCACCTACGGATGTGAGAGATGGACCTTCGGGAAGGCTGAGCGAAGGAAGAGAGATGCTTTTGAGCTGTGGTGTTGGAGGAAAGTGCTGAGAGTGCCTTGGACTGCGAGAAGATCCAACCAGTCCATCCTCCAGTAAAGAAAGCCCGGCTGCTCACTGGAGGGAAGGAGACTAGAGACAAAGTTGAAGTCCTTTGGCCACATCATGAGGAGACAGCCAAGCCTAGAGAAGGGAATGATGGTGGGGAAAGTGGAAGGAAAAAGGAAGAGGGGCCGACCAAGGGCAAAAAGGATGGATGGCATCCTTGAAGTGATTGGACTGACCTTGAAGGAGCTGGGGGTGGTGACGGCCGACAGGGAGCTCTGGCGTAGGCTGGTCCATGAGGTCACGAAGAGTCAGAGACGACTGAACAAATGAACAACAACATATACACAGATATACACTCACAAAACACATATACACAGACTGGCAGGGAATGGCTAGTCTATATAAATAAAAATGTGTTGTTTGTGCAATGGGATGGGGAAATGTGCCAAATCAACACTGCATCTCATTCACGAAAGGAAAGGGCTGTCGCAAGAGTCGTGCACACCTTAATAGTTCCTATGATAATATTGTGGCACATACTTTGCTCCCATAATCAGAGGGAGAGCCGGGCTTATTAAATGGCCAAGTTGGAAAATCTAATTGTGACCGCCTGCCTTTGAATTAAGTAGTTGAAGCGAGGAATGCACCCATGCTGTAGCATGAATGCACTTTGATGCCACTGTAACTCCCATGGCTCAATGCTAAGGAGTCCAGCCGTGGGCTGCGAGAACAAAAATCCAGTCCGTGAACCTCCTACCTCTTTATTTCATTTTATTTCCCCTCATTTCCACAGGGCTGACCGTTGTATTTGACAGACCACATCAGCTCCGGATTATTAAATGTGGTTTTCTGTGGGTGGGTGAGCAGATCATAGAATCATAGAATCCTAGAATCAAAGAGTTGGAAGAGACCTCATGGGCCATCCAGTCCAACCCCATTCTGCCAAGAAGCAGGAACATTGCATTCAAATCACCCCTGACAAATGGCCATCCAGCCTCTGCTTAAAAGCCTCCAAAGAAGGAGCCTCCACCACACTCCGGGGCAGAGAGTTTCACTGCTGAACGGCTCTCACAGTCAGGAAGTTCTTCCTCATGTTCAGATGGAATCTCCTCTCTTGTAGTTTGAAGCCATTGTTCCATTGCGTCCTAGTCTCCAAGGAAGCAGAAAACAAGCTTGCTCCCTCCTCCTCCCTGTGGCTTCCTCTCACATATTTATACATGGCTATCATATCTCCTCTCAGCCTTCTCTTCTTCAGGCTAAACATGCCCAGCTCCCTAAGCCGCTCCTCATAGGGCTTGTTCTCCAGACCCTGGATCATTTTAGTCGCCCTCCTCTGGACACATTCCAGCTTATCAATATCTCTCTTGAATTGTGGTGCCCAGAATTGGACACAATATTCCAGATGTGGTCTAACCAAAGCGGAATAGAGCATGGGGAGCATGACTTCCTTAGATCTAGACACTAGGCTCCTATTGATGCAGATGGCGACTACTGGATGGCATATGTTCTGAATCAGAAACTAGAGCTGATGTGGTCTATCCAATGCAATTTTCTGAATTAGCACCCCAAATAATCAAACGAATTGACAACAGATTTGGACACAATACACCTATCAGGCCAATGAGTGACCATAACTCATAAAGACATTGAAAAACACAACGGAAGGGACTTAAAAAGCCAAAAACAACAACAACAACAACAACAACAAAATTACATTATTGTTGAAATCTTTCATGGCTGAAATCACTGGGTTGCTGTAGGTTTTTCGGGCTATATGGCCATGTTCTAGAAGCATTCTCTCCTGACGTTTTGCCTCTATCTATGGCAAGCATCCTCAGAGGTTGTGAGGTCTGACAGGCATCTTCTGAGGATGCCTGCCATAGATGCAGGCAAAACGTCAGGAGAGAATGCTTCTAGAACATAGTAACAACAACAACAATAATATACTGTGATCTGCACGCTTTATTCGCTGATACATCACACAGTCCTAGACACTTGGGAAGGGTCTGACGTGTGATCCAATGCAACAGCCAGCAGAGTGCTGTGGACTCATCTTGTTGTGTTTCAAATAATAATAGTAATCACACAATCCTAGACGCTTGGGAAGTGCTCGACTTGTGATTTTGTGATACGAAATCATAGAATCCAAGAGTTGGAAGAGACCTCCTGGGCAATCATCCAGTCCAACCCCATTCTGCCAAGAAGCAGGAATATTGCATTCAAAGCACCCCTGACAGATGGCCATCCAGCCTCTGTTTAAAAGCCTCCAAAGAAGGAGCCTCCACCACACTCCAGGGCAGAGAGTTCCACTGTTGAATGGCTCTCACAGTCAGGAAGTTCTTCCTCATGTTCAGATGGAGTCTCCTCTCTTGTAGTTTGAAGCCATTGTCCCATTGCGTCCTAGTCTCCAGGGAAGCAGAAAACAAGCTTGCTCCCTCCTCCTCCCTGTGGCTTCCCCTCACATATTTATACATGGCTATCATATCTCCTCTCCTCCTTCTCTTCTTCAGGCTAAACATGCCCAGCTCCTTAAGCCGCTCCTCATAGGGCTTGTTCTCCAGACCCTGGATCATTTTACCCGCCCTCCTCTGGACACATTCCAAACACTCAGCTAGACTGGTTTCCTTTTCTTCCCAAACCTTGGATGATCGGGATGTTTGTGTATCTACATCAATATATGTATACTACTGTGTAAACACATCTGTAGCATAGAAGCAACACTCATCTTGGACGTTTCCCATGAACTCGTGAGCCATGCAATTGGCTTTTCCTGTTTCTCACGTCCCTCTCCATTTCTAATCCTTCCAAGTTTCTTCTTCGAAACTCAGCACAAGGAAAAAAAGCCTAAAGCATTGCAGTCCTGGGTAGGATTTCAGTTCTAAAAAATACTGCATTTATAGTCGAAGGCTTTCACAGCCGGAATCACTGGGTTGTTGTAGTTTTTTTCGGGTTCTATGGCCATGTTCTAGAGGCATTTTCTCCTGACGCTTCGCCTGCATCTATGGCAAGCATCCTCAGAAGTAGTGAGGTCTTTTGGAAGTAGGACAATGGGTTTATATATCTGTGGAATGGCTGGGGTGGGGCAAAGAGCTCTTCTCTGCTGGAGCTAGGTGTGAATGTTTCAACTGACCACCTTCATTAGCATTTGAAGGCCTGGCTGAGCCTGGGAAAATCTCTTGTTGGTCTAGAGGCATTCTTTCCTGACATTTCGCCTGCATCTATGGCAAGCATCCTCAGAGGTAGTGAGGTCTGTTGGAACTAGGAAAATTGGGTTTATATATCTGTGGAATGACCAGGGTGGGACAAAGGACTCTTGTCTGCTGGAGCTAGGTGTGAATGTTTCAACTGACCACCTTGATTAGCATTTGATGGCCTGGCAGTGCCTGGGGCAATCTTTTGTTGAGAGGTAATTAGATGTCCCTGATTGTTTCCCCTCTGTTGTTGTGCTGTTGTAATTTTAGAGTTTTTTTTAATACTGGTAGCCAGATTTTGTTCATTTTCATGCTTTCCTCCTTTCTGTTGAAACTGTCCACATGCTTATGGATTTCAATGGCTTCTCTGTGTAGTCTGACATGGTGGTTGTTGGTGTGGTCCAGCATTTCTGTGTTCTCAAATAAAATGCTGTGTCCAGGCTGGTTCATCAGGTGCTCTGCTATGGCTGACTTCTCTGGCCATTTTTAGAGTTGTAGTTCACCTACATCTAGAGTAGGGGTCCTCAAACTTTTTAAACCAGGGGCCAGTTCACTGTCCCTCAGACCGATGGAGGGCCGGACTATAGTTTTTTTTTTTAAAAAAAATCAATTAAAAATCCCTATGCACATTGCGCATATCTTATTTTGCGGTGTGGGAGGGCCCTTAGAGGGAGGGGGTTCTTTCTATCCCTCTTTAAGGCAGTAATTCCAGGAGCAGAGAATGGGAAATCTTCCTATTTCTAGTCTGAACAAAATCTGGCTACCAGTATTAAAAAAAACTCTAAAATTATAACTGTAAATAAAGAACAACCCTCAAACACAGGGGAACTCCAGACAAGAAACAGTCAGGGCCAGCTAATCCCCTCTCAACAAAGGATTCTCCCTAAAAACCGTCAGGCTATGAAATGGTCATCAAGGTGGCCAATTGAAACATTCATACCTACCTCCAACAGACAAGAGTTCTTTCTCCCACCCTAGATCTTCCACAATTTTCCTGGTTAAAAGTTTTCCTCTGACATGAAGTCCAGTCGTGTCTGACTCTTGGGTGTGGGGCTCATCTGCATGTCTAAGTTGAAGAGCCGGCGTTGTCCGTAGACACCTCCAAGGTCATGTGGCCAGCATGACTGCATGGAGCGCCAGGGCAGCCTCCCTTGGCTGGCTCACGCTGCCCATCGGGCCTGATGGATAGCGTGAGCCTGACAAGGGAGCAGCAGCCCCGTGCGGCCTACTTGCGAGTAAAATTAAATCCAGACAAGACAGAGGTCCTACTGGTCAGTCGTAAGGCCGAACAGGGTATAGGGTTACAGCCTGTACTGGATGGGGTTACACTCCCCCTGAAGTCGCAGGTTCGCAGCTTGGGAGTGATCCTGGATTCACCGCTGAGCCTGGAACCCCAGGTCTCGGCGGTGGCCGGGAGAGCTTTTGTGTAATTAAAACTTGTGCACCAGTTGCGCCCGTACCTTGGGAAGTCTGATCTGGCCACGGTGGTCCACGCTCTTGTTACATCCCGAATAGACTACTGCAATGCTCTCTACGTGGGGTTGCCCTTGTTCGGAAACTTCAACTAGTCCAGCGAGCGGCAGCCAGATTGCTCACCGGGGCGACATACAGGGAGCATACCACACCCCTGCTATGCCAGCTCCACTGGCTGCCGATCCAGTTCCGAGCACAATTCAAGGTGCTGGTCCTGACCTATAAAACCCTGTACGGTTCCGGTCCAGTGTATCTGTCCGAACGTATCTCCCTCTACGTCCCACCTCAGAGCTTGAGATCATCTGGGGAGGCCCTGCTCTCGACCCCACCACTCTCACAAGTGAGGCTGGTGGGGACGAGGAGCAGGGCCTTCTCAGTGGTGGCCCCTCGCCTGTGGAACTCACTCCCCGGGGAAATCAGAGCATCACCATCCCTCTTCTCCTTCAGGAGGAGGGTGAAGACTTGGTTATGGGACCAGGCCTTTGGGCAACCAGGCAATTAAAGACCAGCAGGTTGACGAAATGGTATTAAAAGCGGATCTATGAGACAGCAAACACTGACAACGTAAGGGAGGAATTTAGGTTTGTATTGATTTTATTGATTTTTACTGGAATAATGCATGAAGCTGCTAGTAACTGTGAATTTTACTGTAAGTTGTGATGATTGTTGTGATGTTGGCATCTAATCGTGCCTTTACTGTGTAAGCCGCCCGGTGTCCCCTTCGGGGTGAGAAGGGCGGGGTAAAAGAACCCCAAATAAATAAATAAATAAATAAATAAATAAATAAAGTACCTCGCGAGATGCTTTACGCGCGAGTAGGCCACGCAGAGCAGCTGCCCTTGGCTGGCTCACGCTGCCCATCGGGCCTGACGGATAGAGTGAGCCAGTCAACGGAGGGGCACTCTGGGGGGGGGGGCGCTCCTCCTCCGCAGGCTGGATAAGGGGCCTTGGTGGTCCGGAAGTGGCCCGTGGGCCGTAGTTTGGGGACCCCTGATCTAGAGTGTACTGTGGATTCAAACAATGATGGATCTAGATGAAACTTGGAGAAAAACTCCATATGCCCAAATGTGGAGTTTGGGGGAAATCGACCCTGACATTTGGGAGTTGTAGTTGCTGGGATATATAGTTCGCCTACAATCAGAGCATTCTAAACCTCACCAACAATAGAATTGGGCCAAACTTCCCACACAGAACCCCCAGGACTAACAGAAAATACTGTGTTTTCTGATGGTCTTCGTCAACCCTTCTGACACCCCCAGGTGACCCCCGCCCTAGGGTCCAAATCTCGTTATCCATGTTCCATGTTATCCATGTTCCGTTCCAATCGTCATTGCCAATTGTTGCAGCATTTACTCAAACGCCTTCTCAAACAACCACGTCTTTAGTCTCTTGCGGAATGTCATAAGGGAGGGTGCCAGTCTGATGTCCACAGGGAGGGTGTTCCACAGCCGGGGGGCCACCACCGAGAAGGCCCTGTCCCTCGTCCCCGCCAGGCGAGCCTGTGAGGCAGGCGGGATCGAGAGAAGGGCCTCCCCGGACGATCTCAAAGTCCTCGTGGGCTCATAGGCCGAGATGCGGTCAGACAGGTATTTTGGGCCGGAACCGTTTAGGGCTTTGTAGGCCAACACCAGCACCTTGAATTGGGCCCGGTAGCAGATTGGCAGCCAGTGGAGCTGGTACAACAAGGGCGTTGTATGCTCCCTGCGTCCCGCTCCTGTTAGTAACATGGCTGCCGCGCGCTGGACTAGCTGGAGCTTCCGGGCTGTCTTCAAGGGCAGCCCCACGTAGAGAGCGTTGCAGTAGTCAAGAAGGGATGTGACCAGAGCGTGTACTACCGTGGCCAAGTCAGACTTCCCAAGGTATGGATAGATGCTCAACTTGTATATACTACCAGCCCTTAGTAATTTATTAAAATATGCAAATGCACAAGAAATAGATGCCATCGTGTCTGAGCCATTTCCTGACCTATTTTGCTTGGGGCATTTGCGGTGTGTGGGAGGAGGGATCCTCAGCAGACCTCCGTTTGCCTGACGGAATTGATAATCCTCTTTAGCGATGACATAATACTATCTGTATTGTCGAAGGCTTTCGTGGCTGGAATCACTAGGTTCTTGCGGGTTTTTTCGGGCTATAGAGGCATGTTCTAGAGGCATTTTCTCCTGACGTTTCGCCTGCATCTATGGCAAGCATCCTCAGAGGGAGTGAGGTCTGTTGGAAATAGGACAATGGGTTTATAGGTCTGTGGAATGGCTGGGGTGGGGCAAGGAGCTCTTCTCTGCTGGAGCTAGGTGTGAATGTTTCAACTGACCACCTTCATTAGCATTTGAAGGGCTGCCTGAGCCTGGGAAAATCTCCTGTTGAGAGGTGTTAAGCTGTGCCTTCAAATGATAATGAAGGTGGTCAGTTGAAACATTCACACCTAACTCCAACAGACAAGAATCCAGCTTAACACCTCTCAACAGGAGATTTTCCCAGGCTCAGGCAGGCCTTCAAATGCTAATGGACACATTCCAAACACTCAGCTAGACTTCTCAAACGCTCAGCTAGACTGGTTTCCTTTTCTTCCCAAACCTTGGATGATCGGGATGTTTGTGTATCTACATCAATATATGTATACTACTATGTAAATACATCTGTAGCATAGAAGCAATGCTCATCTTGGACATTTCCCATGAACTCGTGAGCCATGCAATTGGCTTTTCCTGTTTCTCACATCCTTCTCCATTTCAAACCCTTCCAAGTTTCTTCTTTGAAACTCAGCACAAGGAGAAAATGCCTAAAGCACAGCAGTCCTGGGTAGGATTTCAGTTCTAAAAAATACCGCATTTATAGTCGAAGGCTTTCACGGCCGAAATCACTGGTTTGTTGTAGGTTTTTTTGGGCTCTATGACCATGTTCTAGAGGCATTTTCTCCTGACGTTTCGCCTGCATCTATGGCAAGCATCCTCAGAGGTAGTGAGGTGTGTTGGGAACTAGGAAAAAAGAGGTTTATACTGTGGAATAATGTCCAGGGTGGGACAAAGGATTCTTGTCTGTTGGAGTTAGGTGTGAATGTTTCAACTGACCACCTTCATTAGCATTTGAAGGCACAGCTTAACAGCTCTCAACAGGAGATTTTCCCAGGCTCAGGCAGGCCTTCAAATGCTAATGAAGGTGGTCAGTTGAAACATTCACACCTAGCTCCAGCAGAGAAGAGCTCCTTGCCCCACCCCAGCCATTCCACAGATATATAAATCCCTTTTCCTAGTTCCAACAGACCTCACTACCTCTGAGGA
The DNA here is from genome assembly GCF_037176765.1 of Anolis sagrei. NCBI lineage: Eukaryota > Metazoa > Chordata > Lepidosauria > Squamata > Anolidae > Anolis > Anolis sagrei. The sequence goes on from NC_090027.1 coordinate 2,832,745, forward strand.
TGCTTGCCATAGATGCAGGCGAAACGTCAGGAGAGAATGCCTCTAGACCATGGCCCTATAGCCTAAAAAAAAAAACCCACAAGAACCTAATAATACTATCTGTTCAATGTTGCATCTCATGGCTTATTCTGTTAAGAGTCAGAACAACAACCCTGCAAGGTAGACAAGCTTGCTGCAAATGGTGCGTGTCTGCCTATATTGTTGAATTATGGTGTTGACTCTACTTGAACTGGCATGGCTCAATGCTACGCATGGATGGGCTTTGTGGTTTTACAAGGTCTTAAGCCTTCTCTCCCGATTTATTTATTACTAGCGGTCCCCTGCCACGCGTTGCTGTGGCCCCGTCTGGTGATATGGAAAATAGAGTAATGAGAAAGTGCTGGTTTCTAATATATGTAATGTCTTTATGCTTGTGGGTAAACAGTATTTCTTGATGTTTCTTTGACAGTGTTGATGTAGAGATTGTCTGGCTGTCTATTCTGGAACATGCAACACATCATTGTCCATGTTTAGTAGTCCCTTTCAAATCTATAATACTTTATCTTTGTGTGTGTGAATCATATCTATCTATCTATATCTATGGCTGGATGGCTCTCTGTTAGGAGGGCTTTGATTACATTTTTTTGCACTGGTGAAGGGAGTTGGACCGGATGGCCTTAAGTATTTTCTGTTGGTCATTGGGGTTCTGTGTGGGAGGTTTGGCCCAATTCTATCGTTGGTGGGGTTCATTCAGAATGGTCTTCGATTGTAGGTGAACTATAAATCCCAGTAACTATAACTCCCAAATGTCAAGGTCTATTTCCCCCAAACTCCATCTGTGATCATATTTGGGCATATGGAATATTTGTGCCAAGTTTGGTCTGGATCCATCATTGTTTGAGTCCACAGTGCTCTCTGGAGGTAGGCGAACTACAACTCCCAAACTCAAGGTCAATGCCCACCAAACCCTGCCAATATTTTCTGCTGGACATGAGAGTTCTTCTGTGTGGCAAGTTTGGTTCAATTCCATTGTTGGTGGAGTTCAGAATGCTCTTTGAGTGTAGGTGAACTATAAATCCCAGCAACTACAACTCCCAAATGACAAAATCATAATTTTTGAAGTGATGGTCACTCCTTGTGTTGTGAGACATTTTGTTGCCAAATTCGGTGTGATTTTGTTCATTGGTTCTTTTGTTTTTAAGGTACTCATTATGCACAGAGCATTTATATATATATAGACTAGCTGTCCCCTGCCACACGTTGCTGTGGACCATTCTGTGTATATGTGTTTTATGTGTATATATATTTGTGTATATGTGTCTTTGCATATATATATATTATATTATATATATATATATATATATATATATATATATATATATATATATATGGTTTTGTGCATGCGTTGTAATGTATTTTTTTGGTTTGTTTGGCTTTTTAAGTCCCTTCTTTTGCGTTTTTCATTGTTTTTATGAGTGATGGTCACTCATTGGCCTGATAGGTATATTGTGTCCAAATTAGGTGTCAATTCATCCAGCGGTTTTTGAGTTATGTTAATACCACAAACAAACATTACAATATATATATACTAGCTGTCCCCTGCCACACGTTGCTGTGGCCCACATGGGGGTTCTGTGTGGGAGGTTTGGCCCAATTCTATCGTTGGTGGGGTTCAGAATGCTCTGTGATTGTAGGTGAACTATAAATCCCAGCAACTACAGCTCCCAAATGTCAAGATTCTATTTTCCCCAAACTCCACCAGTGTTCACAGTTGGGCATATTGAGTATTTGTGCCAAGTTTGGTCCAGATCCATCATTGTTTGAGTCCACAGTGATCTCTGGATGTTGGTGAACTACAACTCCAAATCCAAAGGACACTGCCCACCAAACCCTTCCAGTATTTTCTGTTGGTCATGGAAGAACTGTGTGCCAAGTTACGTTCAATTCCATCGTTGGTGGGGTTCAGAATGCTCTTTGATTGTAGGTGAACTATACATCCCAGCAATTACAACTCCCAAATGGCAAAATCAATTTTTTTGGAGTGACGGACATACATTGGGTTGTTAGGTGTCCTGTGTCCAAATTTGGTGTCAATTCGTCCAGTGGTTTTTAAGTTCTGTTAATCCCACAAACGAACATGACATTTTTATTTATATAGATATACTACTAGCCGTCTCCTGTCACGCGTTGCTGTGACCCAGTCTGTGTCTAAGTGTTTTGTGTGTATATATATGTATTTATGTGTGTGTATATATTTATGTATATTTGTATACATGTGTGTTTGTGTATATATGTGGTTTTGTGCATGCATTGTAATGTATTTTTTTGGTTTTTTTGGCTTTTAAAGTCCATTCTGCTGTGTTTTTCAATGTTTTTATGAGTGATGGTCACTTGTTGACCTGATAGATGTATTGTGTCCAAATTTGGTGTCAATTTGTCCAATGGTTTTGGAGCTATATTAATTCCACAAACAAACATTACATTTATACACACACACACACATACTAGCCATCCCCTGCCACATGTGGTGTGTGTATATATGTGTATATGCGTGTATATATATTTGTATATATGTGTATATATGTGGTTTTGCGCATGCATTGTAATGTATTTTTTTATTTTTTAGGCTTTTTAAGTCTTTTCCGTTGTTTTTCAATGTTTTTATAAGTGACTAGCTGTGCCCTGCCACGCGTTGCTGTGGCCTATAGTAAAACTTATCAAAGTTGAGGTAGATATCTGGACTATTATCAGAGGCGGCCCTAAGTAATTTTCAAAGGTAAGCAAACAGTATTTTGCCCCCCCCCCCCCCCACCAATCATTGATATATATTTTCTGTTCGCCATGGGAGTTCTGTGTGCCATATTAGGTTCAATTCCATCATTGGTGGAATTCAGAATGCTCTTTGATTGTAGGTGAACTATACATCCCAGTAACTACACTTGCCGCACTTGCTCCCTTGCCTGGCCCGCTTTGGGTCCGGAGGCATGCCTGGAGACCCCAGTGTGTGCACCAAAAGTCACCTCTTCTCCTGACTTTCTCCTCAGCCATTGGGACCAAGAGAGAGAGAGAGAGAGAGAGAGAGGTGGAGATGCCCACCTTTCCTGAAGGTAGGCGCAAAAACAAAGGAGGGAGCGGAGGTGGGAGATACCTCCAGCCGGAGGGGCTCTCTCTCTCTCTCTCTCTCGTCCCAATGGCTGAAGAGAAAATCAGGAGAAGAGGCAACTTTTGGTGCGCACGCTGGGGTCTTCAGACACACCTCTGGACCCGAACAGGGCCAGGCGCGGCGGCTCCACCCCTTGGCCCACTCGCGGATTGGGGAGAGGAGAGGAGGCAGGTGGAGCGCCGGGAGATCAGGAAAGGGAGCTGGTCATGGGGAAGGGATCGAACGTGGAGAATGATTGAGCGCCGGCTCTGCTCGCGCACCCGGGTGGAGCAGGAACGAGAGGGGCTAGGCGAGGCTCAAGGGCCCGGCCCCTTTGGGAAGAGGCTCGCCCGGCAGCGAGGCAAGAAAGCCGAGGCTCCCCCCGGACTGCTAGGGCTGTTGTGAGCTGAGAGGGCGCTCCTCAAGTGGCGGTCGAGGGGCATTTACAGAGGCGCCTCTGCACCCCTGGCAAAAAAAAGTGTTCTGCGACCGCTTACTTCGCGTAATGGACGAGCCGCCCCTGACTATTATGAAAGAGAGGTACCTACCTATTCCTTCCCCCTTTTCCTCCCCCTTTCTCTCCTTTCTTCCTCCTCTACCTCTTTCTTTCTTTCCTTCTTTCACTACTTGGTTTCATCCTTCTCTCTTTCCTTCATTCCCTCCCCCTTTCTTCCTTTGCCTTTCTTCCCTCCCTGTTTGCTTCCTTCTTTCTCTTTTTATTTCCTTTTATTTCACCACCATCATAACAATAACAATAATGCAATGCATTGCCTCTGGGACCTGACACCTCTCCTATTCCCCCTAAAAGGGTCTCATAGGAAGAATAGCATAATAGTAATAGAAATAACAACCTTTACCCGCCACGGGTTGCTGTGGCAAACCTTCCCTCTTTCTCTCCTTCCTTCCCTCCTTCCTTCCTTCCCTCCCTCCCATCTTTCCTTCTCCTCTTCCTTCTCTATCTCTTTCCATCCTTCCCCCTTTTTCTTTCTCTTCTGGTCTCTTTTCTTCCTTCTCTCTTTCCTTCTTTCCTCCCCTCCCTCTTTCTCTACATTTTCCCCCTTCCTTCACTCCCTCTTTCCTTCCTTCATTCCCTTTTTTCTTTCCTTCTCTCCTTCCTTCCTTCCCCCTTTTTCTTTCTCTTCTGGTCTCTTTTCTTCCTTCTCTCTTTCCTTCTTTCCTTCCCTCCCTCTTTCTCTACATCTTCCCCCTTCCTTCACTCCCTCTTTCCTTCCTTCATTCCCTTTTTTCTTTCCTTCTCTCCTTCCTTCCTTCCCCCTTTTTCTTTCTCTTCTGGTCTCTTTTCTTCCTTCTCTCTTTCCTTCTTTCCTTCCCTCCCTCTTTCTCTACATCTTCCCCCTTCCTTCACTCCCTCTTTCCTTCCTTCATTCCCTTTTTTCTTTCCTTCTCTCCTTCCTTCCTTCCCCCTTTTTCTTTCTCTTCTGGTCTCTTTTCTTCCTTCTCTCTTTCCTTCTTTCCTTCCCTCCATCTTTCTCTACATCTTCCCCCTTCCTTCACTCCCTCTTTCCTTCCTTCATTCCCTTTTTTCTTTCCTTCTCTCCTTCCTTCCTTCCCCCTTTTTCTTTCTCTTCTGGTCTCTTTTCGTCCTTCTCTCTTTCCTTCTTTCCTTCCCTCCCTCTTTCTCTACATCTTCCCCCTTCCTTCACTCCCTCTTTCCTTCCTTCATTCCCTTTTTTCTTTCCTTCTCTCCTTCCTTCCTTCCTTCCCCCTTTTTCTTTCTCTTCTGGTCTCTTTTCTTCCTTCTCTCTTTCCTTCTTTCCTTCCCTCCCTCTTTCTCTACATCTTCCCCCTTCCTTCACTCCCTCTTTCCTTCCTTCATTCCCTTTTTTCTTTCCTTCTCTCCTTCCTTCCTTCCCCCTTTTTCTTTCTCTTCTGGTCTCTTTTCTTCCTTCTCTCTTTCCTTATTTCCTCCCCTCCCTCTTTCTCTACATCTTCCCCCTTCCTTCACTCCCTCTTTCCTTCCTTCATTCCCTTTTTTCTTTCCTTCTCTCCTTCCTTCCTTCCCCCTTTTTCTTTCTCTTCTGGTCTCTTTTCGTCCTTCTCTCTTTCCTTCTTTCCTTCCGTCCCTCTTTCTCTACATCTTCCCCCTTCCTTCACTCCCTCTTTCTCTCCTTCATTCCCTTTATTCTTTCCTTCTCTCCTTCCTTCCTTCCCCCTTTTTCTTTCTCTTCTGGTCTCTTTTCTTCCTTCTCTCTTTCCTTCTTTCCTTCCCTCCCTCTTTCTCTACATCTTCCCCCTTCCTTCACTCCCTCTTTCCTTCCTTCATTCCCTTTTTTCTTTCCTTCTCTCCTTCCTTCCTTCCCCCTTTTTCTTTCTCTTCTGGTCTCTTTTCTTCCTTCTCTCTTTCCTTCTTTCCTTCCGTCCCTCTTTCTCTACATCTTCGCCCTTCCTTCACTCCCTCTTTCCTTCCTTCATTCCCTTTTTTCTTTCCTTCTCTCCTTCCTTTCTTCCCCCCTTTTCTTTCTCTTCTGCTGTCTCTCTTTTCTTTCCTTCCATCTTTCCTTTTCTTTCCTTTTCTTCTTCCTTCTTTCTCTAACTTTCCTTCCTTCCCCTTTTTTCTTTACCTCCCTTTCTCTTTCTTCCTTCTTTCCTTCCTTCCTGTCTTTCCTGGATTTTGACAGGGCGGGAAGGGGTGGGGTGGGGTTTGGAGGTGGCGTGAAGTAAAAGGAGGTAAGATTGGGACGGGGGAGTGATTGAGCGTGGGGTTGTGTGTGTGTGTGCGGCGGCGGGGGGAGTGATGGAGCGTGGGGTTGCGTGTGTGTGTGTGCGGCGGTGGGGGGAGTGATGGAGCGTGGGGTTGCGTGTGTGTGTGCGGCGGCGGGGGGAGTGGGGTTGCGTGTGTGTGTGCAGCGGCAGGGGGAGTGATGGAGCGTGGGGTTGCGTGTGTGTGTGCGGCGGCAGGGGGGAGTGATGGAGCGTGGGGTTGCGTGTGTGTGTGCAGCGGCGGGGGGAGTGATGGAGCGTGGGGTTGCGTGTGTGTGTGTGGCGGCGGGGGGAGTGATGGAGCGTGGGGTTGCGTGTGTGTGCGGGGGCAGGGGAGTGATGGAGCGTGGGGTTGCGTGTGTGTGTGCGGCAATGGGGGGAGTGATGGAGCATGGGGTTGCGTGTGTGTGTGCGGAGGCGGGGGAGTGATGGAGCATGGGGTTGCCTGTGTGTGTGCAGCGGGGGGGGGGGGGGGGACTGACACCTTCCAAAGCCACATACACAACTGCCTTCTAAGTTTGAGTTTTGGGTCAGGGGAAACCTTTAATGAATGCCCTTCATACTGTGTGGATGAGCCCTGTGTTTCACTCCTGTGTTCTTTGTATACATTGTTTCCTCTGTTTTGCAAGCAAGCTTTGAGTGGTTTAGACAGTTGGAGGAAATGTCCTTCCCTCTTCCAAGAATTCCTTCTTCATCCTCACCTCCTCCTCCTCTCTCCAAGTCCATGGCTAGGCTTTTTCGGAGTTTGTTAAGCTGATGCATTCCAGGGGCATGAGCTCTTCGAAATGGGTTGCGTCCAAACTTCTTTGTTGGTCTCCTATCATGGCAACGAGGGTGACTCCTTCCTTTCCAAGGCAAGGCTTTGTCTGATCAGGAAGGTGTTATCATTGGACCGCAGCTTTGAAAAATCCCTGTTTCGACTTGAGCTCACCCCATTCCTCGGATTCGAACTTGCGACCTTTCAATCAGCAAGTCCTGCAACTCAGCGGTTTAACCCTCTATGCCACTGCAGCCCCATGGTAGTGTAGACCTATATAATCCAGTTCAATGCTGACCTTCCTTTCTGGGAGTTGTAGTTCACCCACAAACAGAGAAAATGTGACCTCCACTGATGATGGACCTGGACCAAATTTGGCACACAGAACCCCCATAACTAACTCAACTTGCTGGAGTGGCTTGAGGGGACTGACTCACCATAGTGGGAGTTGTAGTTTACCCTGCAGCCGGAGAGCATACTGAACCCCACCCATGATGCATCTAGAGCAAACTTGCCCGTGCAACAAACTTTAAATATTGATGGAATTTCTCAGGGTTAACCTGGCATGATGGGAGTTGTAGTTCACCCACAACTCTATGCATTTCATACAATTAAAAATTACTTTTTCAAATAACCTGGGCAACGCCAGGGACTCAACTTAGTTAGCACTAAAAATGCTTCCAGATGATACCTTTGTTGCTCAGCTTTCTTGCAAGGTAGGTGCTCGACTTGCAGCCCTGATGGTCTCTCTTCTGTTGATCCATTCCCGTTCCTTTTTCTCTTCCTAGGTTTCCAGCCATTATCTGATTTGTCTTCCTACGAAATTGTGGTCCCCAGGAGGATAACAAGAGAGCGCCGTGATCTGCCCAAAACCCCAGAGGTATTTCAAGCTAAATGTCCTTTATGGTCAGGACAACTCCTGCCATAGGTTCCAATCAACGGGAAGCACAAAGAACGGAGGAATAAGCCTCTGAAACTGTGTCGCTGACGAGGAATCTAATCCAATTTGAGAAGATTATAGACACATTCGTGCATTTGGATTGCTTTATGAGAAATGTGGTTTTTGGATGTAATTATAAAATAGATGCATCTACACTGTGGAATTAATGCATTTTGGCACCACTTTAACTTCCCTGGCTCAATGCTTTGGAGTCATTGGAATTGGAGTTTGGTGAGGCGCTCTTTGGCAGAGAAGGCTGAAAGAAGGCCTTGCAAAACTCTCAACTCTTATCATTCCATAGCGCAGAGCCCTGGCAACTAAAGTGGGGTCAAACTGCATTAATTCTATAGTATAGATCAGGTATGGGCAAATCCAGGCCTGGCTACAGCCCCTTGGGCTCTTTTCCCAGCCCCTCCTCTCTCTCACCATCTTATCCTTCCATCCTTCTCTCTTTCCTTCCTCCTTGCATCTTTCACTTCCTTATCTCCCTCTTTCTCCTTCCCTCCTTTCTTCTTTCTCTTTCCTCCCTCCTTCCCTCTCTTTTTCTCCTTCCTTCCTTCCTTCCTTCCTTCCTTCCTTCCTTCTTTCCTTCTTTCTTTCCTTCCTTCCTTCCTTCCTTCCTTCCTTCCTTCCTTCCTTCCTTCCTTCCTTCCTTCCTTCCTTCCTTCCCTCCCTCCCTCCCTCCCTCCTTTCCTTTCCTTTCCTTTCCTTTCCTTTCCTTTCCTTTCCTTTCCTTTCCTTTCCTTCCCCTTCCTTCCTTCCTTCCTTCCTTCCTTCCTTCCTTCCTTCTTTCCTTCTTTCCTTCCCTCCCTCCCTCCCTTTTGTTTTTCCTTCTTTCCCTTTTGTTTTGTCTTCCATCCTTCCTCCCTCCCTCCCCTTCTTTCCTTCCTTCCCTTTTGTTTTTCCATCCTTCTCTCGTCCCTCCCTCACTCCACCCTTCCTTTTTCTCCTTCCTTCCTTCCTTCCTTCCTTCCTTCCTTCCTTCCTTCCCTCCTTTCTTCCCTTTTGTCCTTCCTTCTCTCTTTCCTCCCTCCCTCCCCTTCCTTCCTTCCTTCCTTCCTTCCTTCCTTCCTTCATTCTCTTCCTCCACCCATCCTCTTCCTTCCTTTATTCCTTCCTTCCTTCTCTTTTTCCTTCCTCCTTTCCTCCTGGGGGATGTTTACCTGAGAGAAGAGAAGGTCAAGAGGGAACAGGAGAACCATGTTTCCAGATTGCAATGGGGGGCCCATTGAGGGGGAGAACGGACTTTCTGCTGCCCTAGAGACCAGGGCACAAGAAGGGAGCCATGGGCTCAAATGACAGGGAAAGAGATTTGACTGAAACGACCAGGAAGAACTTCCTGAAGAGTGGCCTAGGTTGCCTGGGAGTGTGGTGGAGTCTCCTTCTCTGGAGGCTTTTCTGCAGAGGCTATCTATCGGGAGTGCTTTGATTGTGTCTTCCTGCATGGCAGGGGGTTGGACTGGATGGCCCTTGGGGGTCTCTTCAAGCTGTAGGATTCTATCTCAGGAGGAGGCAATACGGGGTCTCATGGAGACACTTTTTCTCTCTTATCCACCATCTCATCGTGAGCAAGGCCAACCCTTTTGGGATCCAAACATTTCCTGCCTTTCCTTCACTTTCTGCCTCCAAAGGAGAAGAGGAAAGGTAGGAATGGGCAGGGAGGGAGAACCCCCAAGTTAGAAGGTTTGCCTAAGCCTGGTGTAGATGCTCCTCTGGAGGAAAACAACTGTGCCAACTTGAAAGACTTGTGGGTGAAAACATTGGAGATGTTGGATGTCTATGCAGATGATGTCCAAATCTGTCACTCCTTCTCACCTGTCACCAAGGAGGCTGTCCAGACCTTGAACCGGTGTTTAGCCGCTGGGTCGGACTGGATGAGAGCTAACAAATTGAAATTGAATCCAGACAAGACAGAGGTCCTACTGGTCAGTCGCAAGGCCGAACAGGGTATAGGGTTACAGCCTGTGTTAGACGGGGTTCCACTCCCCCTGAAGACGCAGGTTCGCAGCTTGGGAGTGACTCTGGACTCATCGCTGAGCCTGGAACCCCAGGTCTCAGCGGTGGCCGGGAGAGCTTTCGCACAATTAAAACTTGTGCGCCAGTTGCGCCCGTACCTTGGGAAGTCAGATCTGGCCACGGTGGTCCACGCTCTTGTCACATCCCGGTTGGATTACTGCAACGCACTCTACGTGGGGTTGCCTTTGAAGACTGCTCGGAAACTTCAACTAGTCCAGCGAGAAGCAGCCAGATTGCTCACCGGAGCGGCATACAGGGAGCACACCACCCCCCTGTTGCGCCAGCTCCACTGGCTGCCGATCCAATTCCGAGCACAATTCAAAGTGCTGGTTTTGACCTATAAAACCCTATACGGTTCCGGCCCAGTGTATTTGTCCGAACGGATCTCCCTCTACATCCCACCTCGAAGCCTAAGATCTTCTGGGGAGGCTCTGCTCTCGACCCCGCCACTCTCACAGGTGAGGTTGGCGGGGACGAGGAGCAGGGCCTTCTCAGTGGTGGCCCCCCACCTGTGGAACTCACTCCCCGGGGAGATTAGATCGGCGACCTCCCTCCTGGCATTCAGGAAACAACTGAAGACCTGGGTCTGGGACCAAGCCTTTGGACACACTGGCAGCTAAATTAAGGATCTGACGACAGACAACGACAAATGGAATGGAATGGTTATATGGACTCTGACCCCAAGCATGAGATTGTTTTAATATTTTATTATGTATTGATTTTTTAATTTAACTGTTGAATTGCTTTTTGTACTTTGTATTGCTGTCAATTGATTTAGGCATCTAATTGTGCCTCCTCTGTAAGCCGCCCTGAGTCCCCCTCGGGGTGAGAAAGGCGGGGTATAAGTAGATGAAATAAATAATAATAAATTAATATTTTGTTTTCCTCCTCCTTCTTTTAAGGACATATTTTCCTACGTAATCGCCATCGAAGGAAAGGACCATACACTGGTCCTAGAAAGAAACAGGTAAGTGGCTTGTTCGGATTTCCTTCCCCTGCAGTGGTTGTGTTTACTTACTTAGGCGATCCCTCGTTTTCCGAGGATGATTGTCTTCCAATATACTTGTGGGTCCGTATGTGGCTGTGGAGCCCCATTCTTGCTCTGCATCTTCTTCCGCAGTGAGGGCATCGGTTTCCAGACGGAAGGCGGTCCCGGTCAGGGTTGGCTTGATGCGTCTTCCTCTTGGCACGCTTCTCCCTTTCACCCTCCATTCATGCCTCCTCAAATTCTGCAGCACTGCTGGTCACAGCTGACCTCCAGCTGGAGCGCTCAAGGGCCAGGGCTTCCCAGTTCTCAGTGTCTATGCCAAAGTTTTTGAGGTTGGCTTTGAGCCCATCTTTCAATCTCTTTTCCTGCCCAACAACATTCCATTTTCCATTCTTGAGTTCGGAGTAGAGCAACTGCTTTGGGAGACGGTGGTCGGGCATCCGGTTGTGTTTGGTGACCCAAGAAGGACGTAAAACATGAGTTACAGAAGTGCCAGCGAAGGAAACAATCGTATGAGTTTGACTTCCCCTCCCATCCTCTCGGCTTCCCTCCCAAACACCAGCGAAGCACTTTTGTGTTGGACGTTGTGATAACATTCAGACTTCCCAAAGCCAGAGGAAGCGCTTTTGCAAAGAGGATGTGGACATTCATCAGCAACTCTCCTGCTAATAATAATAATAATAATAATAATAATAATAATAATACTTTATTTATACCCCGCTACCATCTCCCCAAGGGACTTGGTGCGGCTTACATGAGGCCGAGCCCACAATACATCTATCTATGTATATAATAAAAGTCAGTGTTTGTATGTGGAGGGAGGTGTATGTGGCAGTGTTCTGATTGGCTGCCACTGTGGTACAATTTGCATATGGTCTCTGATTGGCCAGCTTCAACATTCCAAGGTAGCAGAGGGAAAAGGAAAGGGGCCTGAGGCTGTCAGTAATGGTTGGAGTTGAAGTCCAAAACACCTTGAAGCCCCCAACAAAGGCAGAACAAGACCAAACTTGGCACAAAGATCCCCTTCCCCCCAAGAACCACTCTACATCCTGGTGCAGTTTGAGGGAGGATGGACCATGGATGACGGGACTTGCAGTACTTTAACTCACTTCCTTAAAACACTGTGGCTCACACCAATGACGGATCAGGACCAAACTTGGCACACAGAGGCCCAATGGCCCACTTTAAAACCTGGTGCAGTTTAGGGCAGGATGGGCCACAAATGATGGGATTTGCAGTACCTTCACTTGATTCACTTCCCACAGAACATTGTAGCCCCTACAAATCACAGACCAGACCCAAACTTGGCAGAAGGAGTACTCATGACCCACTCTACATCCTGATGCAGTTCTAAGGGGGATGGACCATGGATGATGGGACTTGCAGTACCTTTACTCATTTACTGAAACCACTACGACCCTCATTCAATGACTGATAAAGACCAAACTTGGCACACAGAGCCCCCATGACCCCACTCTACATCCTGGTGCAGTTTGAGGGAGGATGGACCATGGATGACGGGACTTGCAGTACTTTAACTCACTTCCTTAGAATACTGTGGCTCACACCAATGACGGATCAGGACCAAACTTGGCGCACAGAGGCCCAATGGCCCACTTTAAAACCTGGTGCAGTTTAGGGCAGGATGGGCCACGAATGATGGGATTTGCAGTACCTTCACCTGATTCACTTCCCACAGAACATTGTAGCCCCTACAAATCACAGACCAGACCCAAACTTGGCACAAGGAGTACTCATGACCCACTCTACATCCTGATGCAGTTCTAAGGGGGATGGACCATGGATGATGGGACTTGCAGTACCTTTACTCATTTACTGAAACCACTATGACCCTCATTCAATGACTGATAAAGACCAAACTTGGCACACAGAGCCGCCATGACCCCACTCTACATCCTGCTGCAGTTTGAAGAAGGATGGACCATGGATGATGGGACTTGCAGTATCTTCACTCCCTTACTGAAACCACTGTGACCCTCATCCAATGACTGATAAAACCAAACTTGGCACAAGGAGTACTCATGACCCACTCTATATCCTGCTGCAGTTTGAAGAAGGATAGACCATAGATGATGGGACTTGCAGTACCTTTACTCATTTACTGAAACCACTACGACCCACATTCAATGACTGATAAAGACCAAACTTGGCACACAGAGCCCCCATGACCCCACTCTACATCCTGGTGCAGTTTGAGGGAGGATGGACCATGGATGACGGGACTTGCAGTACTTTAACTCACTTCCTTAGAATACTGTGGCTCACACCAATGACGGATCAGGACCAAACTTGGCACACAGAGGCCCAATGGCCCACTTTAAAACCTGGTGCAGTTTAGGGCAGGATGGGCCACGAATGATGGGATTTTCAGTACCTTCACCTGATTCACTTCCCACAGAACATTGTAGCCCCTACAAATCACAGACCAGACCCAAACTTGGCACAAGGAGTACTCATGACCCACTCTACATCCTGATGCAGTTCTAAGGGGGATGGACCATGGATGATGGGACTTGCAGTACCTTTACTCATTTACTGAAACCACTACGACCCTCATTCAATGACTGATAAAGACCAAACTTGGCACACAGAGCCCCCATGACCCCACTCTACATCCTGCTGCAGTTTGAAGAAGGATGGACCATGGATGATGGGACTTGCAGTACCTTCACTCACTTACTGAAACCACTGTGACCCTCATCCAATGACTGATAAAACCAAACTTGGCACAAGGAGTACTCATGACCCACTCTATATCCTGCTGCAGTTTGAAGAAGGATGGACCATGGATGATGGGACTTGCAGTACCTTCACTCACTTCCTGAAAACAATGCAACCATCATCCAATGACCAATAACGGCCAAACTTGTCATACAGAACCCCCATTACCCACTTTCTCTAATAACCTGGGCAGCACCGGGTCCCCAAGCTGATCAGTAATAAAAGCAATAACAACAGTAAAACAAAACAATAAAATAAAACTCATAACAGAAGATAAGCAATAAACATTAACAGTAACACGACGTTTAAAAACCTATGGCTGGGCCAAATGCAATAATTAATTATTTTTTTTAATCTGTTGGCCATCTGATTTTAAAATAGGAATTTCGCTTGCATTTCTGGATGACAAATATTTTGAAACACCTCTTGGCAACGTTCTCTTAATTCGAGTTCCCAAAGTTTCGCTTTCCGCTATTATTCTCCCTTTTATCCATAAATGCCGCTTTAGGTTGGCTATTGGGAGCAGCAGGGTGGATCTACACTGTAGAATTAATGCGGTTTCACTCCGTTTTAGCTGCTATGGAATCCTGGGATCTGCAGTTTTGCAAGGTATTTCACCTTCTCTGCCAAAGAGGGATGGTGTTGTGGTTCAGCCAGAGGCTGAAGATGAGGGGATGATTTAGTCAGAGGTTGTGTTATTGGGGGACTCCTGTTCAACACCACAGCCTTTGACCTGTGGGATTCCACAGGGCTCCATACTGTCCCCCATGTTGTTTAATATCTACATGAAGCCGCTGGGTGAGATCATCCGGAGTTTCGGGGTGCGATGTCATCTGTACGCAGATGATGTCCAACTCTGTCACTCCTTTCCACCTGCTACTAAGGAGGCTGTCGAGGTCCTGAACCGGTGCCTGGCCGCTGTAATGGTCCGGATGAGGGCGAACAAACTGAAATTAAATCCAGACAAGACAGATGTACTCCTGGTCAGTCGTAAGGCCGAGCAGGGTATAGGGTTACAGCCTGTGCTGGACGGGGTCGCACTCCCCTTGAAGGCGCAGGTTCGCAGCTTGGGTGTGATCCTGGATTCATCGTTGAGCCTGGATCCCCAGGTTTCAGCGGTGACCAGGGGAGCATTTGCACAGCTTAGGCTCGTGCGCCAGCTGCGCCCATACCTCGGGAAGTCTGACTTGGCCACGGTGGTACACGCTCTGGTCACATCCCGCCTTGATTACTGCAACGCTCTCTACGTGGGGTTGCCCTTGAAGACGGCCCGGAAGCTTCAGCTAGTCCAGCGCGCGGCAGCCATGTTACTAACAGGAGCGGGACGCAGGGAGCACACAACGCCCTTGTTGTTCCAGCTCCACTGGCTGCCGATCTGCTACCGGGCCCAATTTAGGTGCTGGTGTTATCCTACAAAGCCCTAAACGGTTCCGGCCCAAAATACCTTGCGGACCGCATCTCGGCCTATGAGCCCACGAGGACCTTGAGATCGTCCAGGGAGGCCCTTCTCTTGATCCCGCCTGCTTCACAGGCACGTCTGGCAGGGACGAGAGAGAGGGCCTTCTCGGTGGTGGCCCCCCGGCTGTGGAACACCCTCCCTGTTGACATCAGACAGGCGCCCTCCCTTATGTCTTTCCGTAAGGGCTTAAAGACGTGGCTATTTGAGAAGGCATTTAACTGAGTGCTACATTTACTGGTAATGACAACTGGAACGGAATATGGCTTACGAGCTTGGTTATGATTCTACGATAAGACGGAGCGGATCATTTAGTGTAATTTATTATTGTGTATTAGTGATTATTGCTTATTGTAAATGTGTTTTTATATGTTGTACACCGCCGTGAGTCGCCCTAGGGCTGAGAACGGCGGTCAACAAATGCAGCAAATAAATAAATAAATAAATTGTGAGGAATGATGGGCTTTTCGGTGTGGAAAATCAGGGGATTTTGGATCGTGAATCTGTATAGGAAGATGAGTCTTTGTCTGGTCAGATTGGAACAGCTTCAGAGCAGGGAGGAGATGGAGATGCTTTGGCATCGGAAGATAAGGGAGACCTTTCTTCTGGTCGTTCCTTGGCAACGGAAGATAAGGATAAGGGAAAGATCTTTTCCCTGGGAAAACACCTGTGGTCAGTAGGAGTAGGAGACTTGGTTTACAGGGAGGAGGGAGTCAGATCACTTGGTGAGAAACCTGTGAAACAAACCAGTAAGAAATCCTTGAAACTGAGATGTCAAAGGCACGACATCATGGCTTGTGGACCTTAAATTACAGTGTTGTTTACTGAAAGGGTCAGAGCAGGCAGCACTGCATTAATGTGTACACCTTGGGTCTTGTTCTTCCACGTTGAAGTCTATGGCTAAAATCTTTGGGAAATTCTTGTGCTCATGTTCATGGATTCATGTTTTGAAATAAGTTCCCATGCTCCTGGTTATGAATTTATGCCTGTGTCTTGATTCCTGGTTTTTTCATGTACCTTGACGCTTTTGAACGGAACTTTGCTGTTTGGACTGTTGCCTTTCGAAAGCCTTTTTCCTATTGCCTTTTGGGCATTGCTTTTTATATTACCTTTTGCCTTTTTATGTTTGCATTCTTCAATAAACTGTTTAGTTAGTACTACTGGACTCTGGTGTAGTGTTGGGTGCAAAGGGGAATTCAGACCAGAGTACAACAGCTGGTGCCTCACCATATGTTGTGGCTTAGCTGGAGCCTCAGGAAGAGGATGATGGGTTTCAGATTCCTGAACATGTTCCTGTTGTTGATACGGATGATGCTGATGCTGAAGACGAGGAGTTTCAGTTTGCCATGGCAAGAGATGTTGTTTTAGAAGATGTTTCTGATCTTAGACAAACTTCACAGGTGCAGGCGGAGGAGGCGAGCCAGCCTGTGAACTCTCTGCCTGCCGATTCTCAGTTTCATTACTCTAGGGAGGTAATGCTACCCCTCTGTTCCGCTTTGGTTAGACCACACCTGGAATATTGTGTCCAATTCTGGGCACCACAATTCAAGAGAGATATTGACAAGCTGGAATGTGTCCAGAGGAGGGCGACTCAAATGATCAAGGGTCTGGAGAACAAGCCCTATGAGGAGCGGCTTAAGGAGCTGGGCATGTTTAGCCTGAAGAAGAGAAGGCAGAGAGGAGATATGATAGCCATGTATAAATATGTGAGAGGAAGCCACAGGGAGAAGGAGGGAGCAAGCTTGTTTTCTGCTTCCTTGGAGACTAGGACGCGGAACAATGGCTTCAAACTACAAGAGAGGATTCCACCTGAACATGAGGAACATGACTGTGAGAGCCATTCATCCCGTTTAGACTACTGCCCGGAAGCTGCAGCTAGTCCAACGCACGGCACCCAGTTTACTAACGGGTGCTGGGTACAGGGAGCACACCACTCCGCTGTTACACCAGCTCCACTGGCTGCCAATTAGCTTCCGAGCACAATTCAAAGTGCTGGTGTTAACCTATAAAGCCCTAAACGACTCCGGCCTGGTTTACCTCTCCGAACGTATTCTCCCCTACGAACCATCAAGATTACTAAGATCGTCTGGAGGGGCCCTGCTCTCGGTCCCACCGGCCTCGCAAGCGCGGCTGGTGGGGACGAGGGACAGGGCCTTCTCGGTAGTGGCCCCGTGACTGGAACTTTCTCCCGCCAGAGGTTAGAACCGCCCCAACAATCCTGACATTCAGGAAACAGGTGAAGTCGTGGTTATGGAGACAGGCTTTCGAAGAATGAGACAACGATCTGGATGGAAGACGGTGTATATTCGATTTTAGTGTGACGACTGACCACTGTAGTTTTAAATATATGTGCTTTTTAAATGTTTTATTGTATTGTGTATTTTGATATTTTACCGATTGTATGTGTTTTTATGGTTGGAAACCGGGCTGAGTCCCTCTTATGAGGTGAGAAGCTCGGTATATAAAACTTTGAAATAAATAAATAAATAAAATTCAGCAGTGGAACTCTCTGCCCCGGAGTGTGGTGGAGGCTCCTTCTTTGGAGGCTTTGAAACAGAGGCTGGATGGCCATCTGTCAGGGATGCTTTGAATGCAATATTCCTGCTTCTTGGCAGAATGGGATTGGACTGGATGGCCCAGGAGGTCTCTTCCAACTGATTCTATGAGGTATTCGACCTTGAAGGCTTGGCAGATTTAGATAGGGAGGATCACTTACAATTCAGGGTTTGCCGCAGTACAAGGCTTGCAAACAAGAGAGATTAGAGGTCAAAAGAATGCTTTCATGCTCGGAAAATATATTTAATTATTATTATTTTATTATTATTATTATTAACTTTATTTGTACCCCGCTAGCATCTCCCGCAGGACTCGATGCGGCTTACACAGGCCGAAGCCTCAAACACAATAAAATAGAACATAACACAACAATAACAAGCAAATCAAACAATTAAGCAAAATAAGCAAAATACAACAATAACTACATCAAGACACTATTAGAACTGGTTCGGCCGGCGTAATGGGGTACAGGGTTAAAATGCTGAGATGGCAGGAGGAACGTAGGAGTAAAAGTGCTGTGTGCAGTAACATCGGTTGTGATAAAGTGCTTCTAGGACTTGGGATGGGGATTCCTAATCTGCGAAGGCACATCGGAACAGCCAGGTTTTTAGGTTCCTTCTGAAAACTGCTAAAGTAGGGGCCTGTCGGAGATCTTTTGGAAGGGCATTCCAAAGTCGGGGGGCCGCCACGGAGAAGGCCCTGTCCCGTGTCCCCACCAAGCGCGCTTGCGACGAGGGCGGGACCACGAGCAGGGCCTCCCCAGATGATCGAAGTGAGCGTGTGGGTTCGTAAGTGGAGATGCGGTCACGCAGGTAGGGTGGTCCCAAACCGTTCAGGGCTTTGTAGGTGAGCACCTGCACCTTGAATTGGGCCCGGAAAATAAATGGCAGCCAGTGGAGCTCCTTAAACAGAGGGGTAGACCTCTCTTGATAATGAGCCCCGGTTAGCATCCTGGCTGCCGCCCGCTGGACCAATTGAAGTTTCCGAGCCGTCTTCAGGGGCAGCCCCACGTAGAGCGCATTGCAGTAGTCTATTCTAGAGGTGACCAAGGCGTGGACCACCCCGGCCAGATCTGCCTTCACGAGGTACGGTCGCAGCTGGCGCACAAGTTTCAATTGTGCAAAGGCCCTCCCGGATACCGCTGACACCTGAGCCTCAAGTGTGAGTGAAGAATCCAGAAGGACACCCAAACTGCGGACCTGTGGCTTCAGGGGGAGTGTAACCCCGTCCAACACAGGTTGCCACCCTATACCCCGATCCGGTTTACGATTGACCAGGAGGACCTCTGTCTTGTCAGGATTGATCTTCAGCTTGTTCTTCCTCATCCAGATCGACACAGCGGCCAGGCACTCGTCCAGCACCCGAGAAGCCTCCTTGGAATTAGGTGGAAAGGAGTAGTAGAGTTGTGTGTCATCCGCATAAAGATGGCACCCAACTCCAAAACTCCGGATGACCTCTCCCAGCGGTTTCATGTAGATGTTGAAAAGCATGGGCGACAAAATAGAGCCTTGCGGGACCGCACAGGTCAAAGGCCAGGGGTCAGAGCAGGCGTCTCCCAGCTTCACCATCTGGGTTCGTCCCTCCAGGAAGGACCGGAGCCACGACAAAACCGCGCCCCCAAGGCCCATCCCAGCGAGACGACCCAGAAGGATACCATGATCGATGGTATTGAAAGCCTCTGAGATGTCCAAGAGAACCAGCAGAGTCACACTCCCCCTGTCCAGCTCTCTGCGGAGGTCATCCATATTTAATGAGCTGGTTGAAGTCAACCTTTTGTCAGTGCAACTTCAGCGAACACCCTGATAACTTCTTTGGGTTGCCTCGGCTTTTGGGCAATGCTTTTGGCTTTTTGGGACTTTGTTGTGGATCTTGGCTTCTTGGGACTCTGTCATGCTGCCATGGAATCTTGTTTGATCAATGCTTATGGATGACGCTTCATGTTATTTGCCTCTGGACTTTGGAAACTCTTCCTTTGCATTTAAGGCTCCGTTTGGCTATTGAACTTTTGCAACTTTACTTTTGTCTTTTCTTTAATAAACTACAAAACCTACAACCTTGGTGTGTGTGGTGTTCTGAGCAAGGTGAATCTATCCTGAGGTGTGACACCATATGGCAATCCCAGGAATCTATAGCCAGAAGCGACCCTAGGTAATTTTCAACGGTAAGCCCCCCCCCCCCCCCAACCAATCACTGATATATATTTTCTGTTCGTTGTGGGAGTTCTGTGTGCCATATTTGGTTCAATTCCATCATTGGTGGAGTTCAGAATGCTCTCTGATTGTAGGTGAACTAAACATCCCAGTAACTACAACTCGCATATGTCAAGGTCTATTTTCCCCCAAGAGCGCACCTCAACAGAAATCTCTCAACAGGAGATTTCCCAGGCTCAGGCAGGCCTTCAAATGCTAATGAAGCAGAGAGGAAACAACCAGGCACAGCTTAACACCTCTCAACAGGAGATTTCCCAGGCTCAGGCAGGCCTTCAAATGCTAATGAAGCAGAGAGGAAACAACCAGGCACAGCTTAACACCTCTCAACAGGAGATTTCCCAGGCTCGGGCAGGCCTTCAAATGCTAATGAAGCAGAGAGGAAACAACCAGGCACAGCTTAACACCTCTCAGCAGGAGATTTTTCCCAGGCTCAGGCAGGCCTTCAAATGCTAATGAAGCAGAGAGGAAACAACCAGGCACAGCTTAACACCTCTCAACAGGAGATTTCCCAGGCTCAGGCAGGCCTTCAAATGCTAATGAAGCAGAGAGGAAACAACCAGGCACAGCTTAATAACACTTCTCAGCAGGAGATTTTTCCCAGGCTCAGGCAGGCCTTCAAATGCTAATGAAGCAGAGAGGAAACAACCAGGCACAGCTTAACACCTCTCAGCAGGAGATTTTTCCCAGGCTCAGGCAGGCCTTCAAATGCTAATGAAGCAGAGAAGAAACAACCAGGCACAGCTTAACACCTCTCAACAGGAGATTTCCCAGGCTCAGGCAGGCCTTCAAATGCTAATGAAGCAGAGAGGAAACAACCAGGCACAGCTTAACACCTCTCAACAGGAGATTTCCCAGGCTCGGGCAGGCCTTCAAATGCTAATGAAGCAGAGAGGAAACAACCAGGCACAGCTTAATAACACCTCTCAGCAGGAGATATTCCCAGGCTCAGGCAGGCCTTCAAATGCTAATGAAGGTTGAAACATTCACACCTAGCTCTAGCAAGGAAGAGCTCTTTGCCCCACCCTGGTCATTCCACAGATATATAAACCCATATTCCTAATTCCAACAGACCTCACTACCTCTGAGGATGCTTGCCATAGATGCAGGCGAAACGTCAGGAGAAAATGCCTCTAGAACATGGCCCTATAGCCCGAAAAAACCCACAAGAACCTATAGATTTTAATATTGGTCAGTCAGCTTTTCTTTCTTTCTTTCTTTCTTTCTTTCTTTCTTTCTCCTCCCTCCACATTTTGCCTATCAGTCCTTTTAATATGCTTTCCCTTTCATTACTGAATTATTAAAATTGTTTTCTCCGTGTCCTCCTCTCCACCTCCTTTTAGAGCGCTTTTGCCAAAAGACTTCACATTGTACACCTACAAGAAGGATGGAACGTTGCATACGGAAAAGCCAAGCGTTGGGGTAAGATATATTGGTTTCTCTCTATAATTCTCTATATAAGATGTATTGGTTTATTGATACACGAACATCAGCCCTGGCCTTGTCTTACTCAACTGCTGAGTATGCCTGCCGTGTTTGGCACAAGTTTGTTCACGCGACGCAGGTGAACACAGCACCGAATAAGACATGCAGAATAATCACAGGATGCCTCAAATCTCTATTTGAGATTTGATAGCCATGTATAAATATGTGAGAGGAAGCCACAGGGAGGAGGAGGAAGCAAGCTTGTTTTCTGCTTCCCTGGAGACTAGACGCAATGGAAGAATGGCTTCAAACTACAAGAGAGGAGATTCCATCTGAACATGAGGAAGAACTTCCTGACTGTGAGAGCCGTTCAGCAGTGGAACTCTCTGCCCGGAGCGTGGCGGAGGCTCCTTCTTTGGAAGCTTTGAAACAGAGGCTGGATGGCCATCTGTCAGGGGGGATTTGAATGCAATATTCCCGCTTCTTGGCAGAATGGGGTTGGACTGGATGGCCCAGGAGGTCTCTTCCAACTCTTTGATTCTACAGGAAAGGAGATTCCATCTGAACATGAGGAAGAACTTCCTGACTGGGAGAGCCGTTCAGCAGTGGAACTCTCTGCCCCGGAGTGTGGTGGAGGCTCCTTCTTTGGAGGCTTTTCAACAGAGGCTGGATGGCCATCTGTCAGGGGTGATTTGAATGCAATATTCCTGCTTCTTGGCAGAATGGGGTTGGACTGGATGGCCCAGGAGGTCTCTTCCAACTCTAGGATTCTAGGATTCTACAGGAAAGGAGATTCCATCTGAACATGAGGAAGAACTTCCTGACTGGGAGAGCCGTTCAGCAGTGGAACTCTCTGCCTCGGAGCGTGGTGGAGGCTCCTTCTTTGGAAGCTTTGAAACAGAGGCTGGATGGCCATCTGTCAGGGGTGCTTTGAATGCAATATTCCTGCTTCTTGGCAGAATGGGGTTGGACTGGATTATGGCCCAGGAGGTCTCTTCCAACTCTTGGATTCTATGATTCTATGATTTGTGGGTACAGTGTGGGATTGATTCCTTAATCTTCTGCAGTGGAACTTTTCCATGTCTTTCTCAGTCTTCCTTTCTCCGTTGCTTTCCATCCTTGTAGGAGCATTGCCACTATCACGGCCACGTAGAAGGAACATCCTACTCCCTGGTGGCTGTCAGCATTTGCTTTGGACTCAGGTAAGGAATATGTTCATGGCTTTTCTCTGGCAGGACAGGCTATGGTCTAACTACACAGATATTCCCAATGACTCCCAAAGTGACCCTTTTAAGGTGGAATCGGGTGTCAAACAGGGATGTGTTCTTGCCCCAACCTTATTTTCCATCTTCATCACTATGATACTTCATCGCTATGATACTTCCTACCGGAGTGGAAATCCTCTATTGAACAGATGGCGAGCTGTTTAACCTCTGCAGACTGAAAGCCAAAACCAAGGTTACAACATCTGTTATAGAACTCCAGTATGCGGATGATAATGTCATGTGTGCGCATTCAGAAGAAGACCTACAAGCCACTCTAAACACCTTCGCAGAAGCATACGAGAAGCTCGGTCTGTCATTGAACATCGAAAAAACCAAAGTTCTCTTCCAGCAGTCAATCCCTCTCCAATGCCAGAGATACAGCTTAATGGTGTAACATTAGAAAATGTGGACCATTACCGCTACCTTGGCAGCCACCTCTCCACTGAGGTCAGTATTGAGACTGAAATACAACACCGCCTGAGCTCTGTGCAGCATTTTTCTGAATGAAGCAGAGAGTGTTTGAGGACTGGGACATCCGTAGGGATACCAAGGTGCTTGTTTATAGAGCTATTGTCCTCCCAACCCTGCTATATGCCTACGAAACGTGGACTGTCTACAGACGTCAACATTGAGGCTGAAATACAACACCGGCTGAACTCTGCGAGTGCAGCATTTTTCTGAATGAAGCAGAGAGTGTTTGAGGACTGGGACATCTGTAGGGATACCAAGGTGCTTGTTTATAGAGCTATTGTCCTCCCAACCCTGCTATATGCCTACGAAACGTGGACTGTCTACAGACGTCAACATTGAGGCTGAAATACAACACCGGCTGAACTCTGCGAGTGCAGCATTTTTCTGAATGAAGCAGAGAGTGTTTGAGGACTGGGACATCCGTAGGGATACCAAGGTGCTTGTTTATAGAGCTATTGTCCTCCCAACCCTGCTATATGCCTACGAAACGTGGACTGTCTACAGACGTCAACATTGAGGCTGAAATACAACACCGGCTGAACTCTGCGAGTGCAGCATTTTTCTGAATGAAGCAGAGAGTGTTTGAGGACTGGGACATCCGTAGGGATACCAAGGTGCTTGTTTATAGAGCTATTGTCCTCCCAACCCTGCTATATGCCTACGAAACGTGGACTGTCTACAGACGTCAACATTGAGGCTGAAATACAACACCGGCTGAACTCTGCGAGTGCAGCATTTTTCTGAATGAAGCAGAGAGTGTTTGAGGACTGGGACATCTGTAGGGATACCAAGGTGCTTGTTTATAGAGCTATTGTCCTCCCAACCCTGCTATATGCCTACGAAACGTGGACTGTCTACAGACGTCAACATTGAGGCTGAAATACAACACCGGCTGAACTCTGCGAGTGCAGCATTTTTCTGAATGAAGCAGAGAGTGTTTGAGGACTGGGACATCCGTAGGGATACCAAGGTGCTTGTTTATAGAGCTATTGTCCTCCCAACCCTGCTATATGCCTACGAAACGTGGACTGTCTACAGACGTCAACATTGAGGCTGAAATACAACACCGGCTGAACTCTGCAAGTGCAGCATTTTTCTGAATGAAGCAGAGAGTGTTTGAGGACTGGGACATCCGTAGGGATACCAAGGTGCTTGTTTATAGAGCTATTGTCCTCCCAACCCTGCTATATGCCTACGAAACGTGGACTGTCTACAGACGTCAACATTGAGGCTGTAATACAACACCGGCTGAACTCTGCGAGTGCAGCATTTTTCTGAATGAAGCAAAGAGTGTTTGAGGACTGGGAAATCCGTAGGGATACAAAGGTGCTTGTTTATAGAGCTATTGTCCTCCCAACCCTGCTATATGCCTACGAAACGTGGACTGTCTACAGACGTCAACCTTGAGGCTGAAATACAACACTGGCTGAACTCTGCGAGTGCAGCATTTTTCTGAATGAAGCAGAGAGTGTTTGAGGACTGGGACATCCGTAGGGATACCAAGGTGCTTGTTTATAGAGCTATTGTCCTCCCAACCCTGCTATATGCCTACGAAACGTGGACTGTCTACAGACGTCAACATTGAGGCTGAAATACAACACCGGCTGAACTCTGCGAGTGCAGCATTTTTCTGAATGAAGCAGAGAGTGTTTGAGGACCGAGACATCCGTAGGGAGACCAAGGGGCTTGTTTATAAACCTCTTTCCCTCCCAACCCTGCTATATGGCTGCGAAATGTGGACTGTCTACAGACGTCACATGAAACTCCTGGAACTATTCCATCAGCGCTGCCTCCGGAAAATCCTGCCAATCTCTTGGGAAGACAGGTGGACAAACGTCAGCATGCTGGAAGAAGCAAAGACCACCAGCGTTGAAGCGATGGTCCTCTGCCATCAACTCCACTGGACCGGCCACGTTGTCTGGATGCCAGACCACCGTCTCCCAAAGCAGTTGCTCTACTCTGAACTCAAGAATGGAAAACGGAATATTGGCAGGCAGGAAAAGAGATTGAAAGACGGGCTCAAAGCCAACCTTCAAAACTCTGGCATAGACACTGAGAACTAGGAAGTCCTGGCCCTTGAGCGCTACAGCTGGAGGTCAGCTGTGACCAGCAGTGCTGTGGAATTTGAAGAGGCATGAATGGAGGGCGAAGGCGAGAAATGTACCAAGAGGAAGGCGCATCAAGGCAACCCCAACCGGGACCACCTTCAACCTGGAAACCAATGCCCTCACTGTGGGGGAAGATGCAGGTCAAGAAGAGGGCTCCACAGCCACCTACGGACCCACCACCAAGACACTACACTTGGAGGACCATCATCCTCGGACTACAAGGTATCACCTAAGTAAGTAAGTACAGAGATATCTATAAATACAGTGTCAATACACAAAGGTCTTATTGCTATAAACTTCAGCAAAAATAGCAATTGGAATAATGATGTAAATACCAAACTAACCCGTAAAAGCCTCTTTGACCTAAGCGCTCGCTAATGGAAGTCAGGAGTACACTACACTTGTTGAAATCTCGCAACAGAGCCATTCATTCCGCTAGTGCAGTGTTTCTCAACCTTCCTAATGCCGCGACCCCTTAATACAGTTCCTCGTGTTGTGGTGACCCCCAACCATAAAATTATTTTTGTTGCTACTTCATAAATTTTGTAATTTTGCTATTGTTCTGAATCACAATGTGAAAACACATCTGATATGCAGTATGTGTTTTCATTCACTGGAACAAAGTTGGCAAAAATATCCACATTTGAATACTGGTGGGGTTGGACGGGGGGGGGATTGATTTTGTCATTTGGGAGTTGTAGCTGCTGGGATTTAGAGTTCACCTGCAATCAAAGAGCATTCTGAACTCCACTAATGATGCAGTTGAACCAGTCCCGGCACACAGAACTCCAACGACCAACAGAAAATACTGGAAGGGTCTAGTGGGCATTGACCTTGAGTTTTGGAGTTGTAGTTCACCTACATCCAGAGACCCCTGTGGACTCAAACAATGATGGATCTGGACCAAACTTGGTATGAATACTCAATATGCCCAAATGTGAACACTGGTGAAGTTTTGGGGGAAATAGAACTTGACATTTGGGAGTTGTAGTTGCTGAGATTTATAGTTCACCTACAATCAAATAACATTTTAACCCCACCAATGATAGAATTGGGCCAAATTTTCCACACAGAACCTCCATGACCAACAGAAAATACAATGTTTTCTGATGTTCTTTGGTGACCCCTCTGATATCCCCTCACGACCCCTCCAGGGGTCCCGACCCCCAGGTTGAGAAACACTGCGCTAGTGGAAGTAAGTATGTTATTGTGTTAAATTGTTTACATAAGGATTATTATATTGTAACTGGGTGTTGTGGTTAGCATATCTATTATTTTGTCCTCTTTAAATTTAGTTTATAAAGCCTTAGAAGATATTATTTCAAACGAATTAAGAAACTTTGAAAGAAACCTGAAGAAGGGATACTCCTCCTGAAACAAGGACTATAAACACCCAAGACTTTTTCTCACATCTTGACTGCACGTGGGACAATATTGGATATGTTTGTCCCCACGACCTTTGGAAGATCCGAGTAATTATTTTGGAAAACATGAATATTATGTTTGTTATACTGTTGTAAATAGTTCCCATGTGTATGTTTCCCACAAGTTAGTTTGGCCCTTTTTCTCTCTCTGGAGAACTGTTATTTACTTATCGTGTCAGGAGCAACCAGACAGTTGTATTGCATTTTTAACAAAACAGAAAACACAAAGTTTGCAAGCTTGGTAGTTGGTTAAATGTCCTTTGACCAGTCTCTGTCCCCTTGGAGTGCTTCTGGTGTTGCTGCAAGGAGGTCCTCCCTTGTGCATCATGTGGCAGGGCTCAGGTTGCATTGCAGCAGGTGGTCAGTGGTTGGCTCTTCTCCCCACTCGCATGTCGAGGATTCCACTTTGTGGCCCCATTTCTTGAGGTTGGCTCTGCATCTCATGGTGCCGGAACGCAGTCTGTTCAGCACCTTCCAAGTTGCCCCGTCTTCGGTGTGCCCAGTGGGGAGTCTCTCATCTGGTATCAGCCATTGATTGAGGTTCTGGGTTTGAGCCTGCCACTTTTGGATTCTCGTTTGCTGAGGTGTTCCAGCGAGTGTCTCTGTAGATCTTAGAAAACTATTTCTTGATTTAAGTCGTTGACGTGCTGGCTGATACCCAAACGGGATGAGCTGGAGATGTCTCTGCCTTGGTCCTTTCACTATTGGCTGCTCCTTCCCGGTGTGTGTCAGGTGGTGCAATACCGGCTAAGCAGTGTAATTTCTCCAGTGGTGTAGGGTGCAGAAACCCCGTGATAATGCGGCATGTCTCATTAAGAGCCACGTCCACTGTTTTAGCATGGTGAGATGTGTTCCACACTGGGCATGCATACTCAGCAGCAGAGTAGCAAAGTACAAGGGCAGATGTCTTCACTGTGTCTGGTTGTGATCCCCAGGTTGTGCCAGTCAGCTTTCATATGATGTTGTTTCTAGCACCCACTTTTTGCTTGATGTTCAGGCAGTGCTTCTTGTAGGTCAGAGCACGATCCAAAGTGACTCCCAGGGATTTGAGTGTCCTGCAATGCTCCAGTGGGACACCCTTCCCAGGTAATAATCCTCAGAGCTCAGGATGCTTGTCTGTTCTTGAGAGGAAAAGGACATGCATTTGATGCATTGCACTCTGTTGTTGGTAGGGGCATGATCCAAATCGAGAACATCACCTTTGGAGTCGAGCCCATCGATAAGGACAGGCACCTGGTCTACCCACTGAGCAGTGTGAAGGCCCCTTCCTTGTCCTGCGGGGTCAGTTCCTTGAGCCACAGCTGCATGAGCCCAGCAATGCTTCATCCCATTGGCGGCGGGACTCCGCACCTGAGAGTGAGTAAGCCCTTTGGATTTGGACTGGAGATCTCTGCTTTGGCAAGTTGGGGGTTAAGATTTATTTATTTATTTCGGACATTTATATCCCGTCCTATTTCAACTTCCGCAGACGCACTCAGGGCGGCTAACAACTGGCACACCATAAATATACAATTTAAATAGAAACAATATAAAAATAGTATAAAAACATTCAATCCATCGCCAGTTTAAGTCAACTGTTGCAACTCAGAGTAAGCTTCACCTTGTTTCCAAACACCACCACACAAGAGCTGTAGTTTTATAGTTTGTTGAGGGAAAAAATCCAAGTCAAAATAAAGAATAAGCATTGCAAAGTTCCAAAGATTAAGGTAAAATGCAGGATACAGTTCCAAAGATCTTCAGGCAAAAGCAGGAGACACAATCCTATTGGCAAAGTTCAAACCAGAGTCCCAGGTACAAGCAAGGAAACATTTGCCCCCAAGAATCCCAATGCAAGAAGTCCCCAGCGTACCGCTCAAGGCTAAGGTGATTCCATGAAGCTTTCAGGCTAATAAGCTACGTTGAACTGACGCTTTCCCTTGGTTTGCAAGAAGCCTAAATACCTTTCTAACATGAAAACATCACATGAAATCATTGCGATGACCTTTCACCGAGCTGGCCTCTCATCTGCTGGCCAGACGGGAACTCCGCCTGACCCGCAAATCAAGACGAGCTTGCTGGGTCAGGCCACTATCAAGGCTTTCAGTCCGCTCCAGGCTAAGGTTATTCCATGAAGCTTTCAGGCTAATAAGCTACGTTGAACTGACAGTTTCGCTTCCTTTGTGAGAAGCCTAAATAGCATTTTCTAATCATGAAAACATCCTGCTCTCACAGTGGTCCCATGTCCTTTCCCCGACCTGGCCTCTCGTCTACAGATCAAGGCCTTCACTATCAGTGTGGGAAGACACCTGGGTACTAACTCCCTTACTGGCATTCCTTTCCTGTGAGAATCGCCTGCTTGAATCTCTCCTGTCTGTGAGAGCCTTGGGCTGCGGCACAGAAAAACAGCCAGGAATCTGAATCCCATCACTCTCATCACATTGAGCCACAACATCAGCATCCTAAAAACACTCCATCAAGTCCATAAGAGGCCCTGCTCTCGGTCCCGCCATCTTCGCAGGCACGTCTGGTGGGGACGAGAGACGGGGCCTTTTCTGGGGTGTCCCCTCGGCTATGGAATTCTCTCCCAAATGAAATTAGATCCACCTCCTCTCTCCTGACCTTTAGGAAGCTAGTGAAAACCTGGCTGTGCAAACAAAGCTTTTGTGGAATGATGTCTGAGAACGGCAATTGACTAATGGTACTGATCACAATATATGGTCTTGTAAAGGGGTCGTTAAACTGCTGCCACCAATTGTGAAGAAGACCGTTTTAATGCCACCGAATGTCACCAAATGTGAAGGTGCAAGTGGTAAAACACCCACTGCCACCTAATCTATGAGGGAAGCCGGGCAACGATCAATATCAGCCTAGGAACTATTTTATATAGGGACTGTTTCTGGCTGACTTTAGTATTGCAGGCTGTTCAACTTAGAAGAAACTGTATCAGGCAAGACTTGAGGAGAACAGTAACAAGTTTATTTTAACAGCAGTATAATAAGTTTAACTGTTTCTTCAAAAGAGGCACAAATCTTGATGGATACATTGGAAAGGTTTCATGAGTAAACTCAAGCAAACACTTCATAAGGTTTCACACCTGGCACAACAGGCTTAAACCCAGCCAAACCTTGATTCTTCATTCAGAATCAACAACCCCCTGTACCGGGTCCTTCTCTGCAACCACTTTGGTCACCAATTGATTCCCTGAATCTCCACTAAGAGATTCAGTGTTCTCTCAGTAGCTCTCCGGCCACTGACTAATTCCCTGTTTCTCCCACTAGAGAAATCAGTCCCTTCCTGTAGCTCACCGGCCACAGACTGCCACTTTCAAAAAGCTGCGCCATGAAGTGATAGTTGGCTCCGCCCCCGTTGCTATGGCAACTCAGCTACCATCTCCCACAAAACATAATCTCCCATACTTACCATCCCTAAACCACTGTCCAAACTACACATAACGAAAGGAATAAAATTTACACATCGTCACGGACGGAGTTGGACACGATTTTATCCTGGTGAACGGCTTTTAAGTAATTTTATGTAGTTTATGTAATGTAATTGGTAACTTAATGTTGTATATTATGTTTTAGATTTTCAGTGTTAGCATTGAATCTTTGCTGTTAGCCGGTCTGAGTCCCTCTGCAGAGGTAGAGTTTTAAATAAATAATAAATAAATAAAGCCGTCGCTTTGCCAGCAGGTCAGCCTAGTCTGCAAAGACCTGATCCCACAGTCAGGATTTCACTTGTGTTTGCAAGGTCAGGAGAGATGGAGCAGATCTAATTTCACTTGGGAGGGAGTTCCACAGCCAAGGGGCCACCACAGAAAAGGCCCTGTCCCTTCTCCCCACCAGACACAATTGCGAGCAGGGCCTCCCCGGATGATCTTAGAGTCCTAGGTGGATTTTATTTATTTATTTATTTACTTTACTTGTATACCGCTCTCTCTCAGCCCGTAGGCGACTCAGTGCGGTTTACAGCCAGGACGATATACAAAGTGCACACATTAGCATTTAAAACAGTACTAAAGCAACTACATCGATATAGCAATACAACAGTACATCAATATAACATCTATACATCTAAATAACTAATCCATCACGTCTCATCAGTAAAGTCATAATCCGATCCCCTCGTCCATTATTCTAAGTTCCAAGATCAATTGCCCTGCTTAATTAAACGCCTGTTCAAAGAGCCAAAGAGTCTTTACTCTTCTCCTGAACGCCAGCAGGGAGGGGGCCGATCTAATGTCTGCGGGAAGGGCGTTCCACAGCCGAGGGGCCACCACTGAGAAGGCCCTGTCTCTCGTCCCCGCTAGGCGTGCTTGTGAGGCTGGCGGGATCGAGAGCAGGGCCTCCCCGGACGATCTTAATGTCCTAACTGGTTCATAGGGGGTGATGCGTTCGGACAGATAGGCCGGGCCAGAACCGTTTAGGGCTTTAAAGGCTAAAGCCAGCACTTTGAATTGTGCCCGGTAGCAGGTTGGCAGCCAGTGGAGCTGGCGCAACAGAGGAGTGGTGTGCTCCCTGAGTGCCGCTCCTGTTAACAACCTGGCTGCCGATCGTTGGACCATTTGTAGCTTCCGAGCAGTCTTCATAGGCAACCCCACGTAGAGAGCGTTGCAGTAGTCTAAACGGGATGTAACCAGAGCGTGGACTACCGTGGCCAAGTCAGACTTCCCAAGATACGTAGCGAGAGATACGTTCAGGCAAGTAAAGTGGGCCAGAATCATTCAGGGCTTTATAGGCCGACACCAGTACTTGGAATTGTGCTTGGAAGCTAATAGACAGCCAGTGGAGCTGGCGTAGCAAGGGCATTGTGCCAGGTGAGCAACCTGGCTGCCGAATGTTGGACTAGTTGGAGCTTCCGAACAGTCTTCAGGGGAAGCCCTACATAGAGTGCATTGCAGTAATCTATTCGGGATGTAACGAGAGCGTGGACTACCATGGCCAAATCCAACTTCCCAAGATACGGGTGCAGTTGGCGCACAAGTTTTAATTGTGCAAAAGCTCCCCTGGCCACTGCTGAGACCTGGGTTTCCAGGCTCAGGGATGAGTCCAGGATCTCTCCCAAACTGGACCAAAATAGTAAATTCATTCCTGGGTTGCTGTGAGTTTTTCAGACTGTATGGCCATGTTCCAGCAGCATTCTGGACTGAAAACTTGCAAACCAACCTTTAAAGCAGTGTTTCTCAACCTTCCTAATGCCGCGACCCCTTAATACAGTTCCTCATACTGTGTTGACCCCCCAACCATAACATTATTTCCATTGCTACTTCATAACTGTAATTTTGCAACTGTTATGTATCATCATATGAATATCTGATATGCAGGATGTATTTTCATTCACTGGACCAAATTTGGCACAAATACCCAATATGCCCAAATTTGAATACTGGTGGGGTTGTGGGGGGGGGGGGGGGGGTGGTTGATTTTGTCATTTGGGAGTTGTAGTTGCTGGGATTTATAGTTCACCTACAATCAGTGAGCATTCTGGACTCCACCAATGATGGAATTGAACCAAACTTGGCACACAGAACTCCCATGACCAACAGAAAATACTGGAAGGGTTTGGTGGGCATTGACCTTGAGTTTGGGAGTTGTAGTTCACCTACATCCAGAGAGCACTGGGGTCTCAAACAATGATGGATCTGGACCAAACTTGGCACAAATGCTCAATATGCCCAAATGTGAACACTAGTAGAGTTTGGGGGAAATAGACCTTGACATTTGGGAGTTGTAGTTGCTGGGATTTATAGTTCACCTACAATCAAAGAGCATTCTGAACCCCACCAACTATGGAATTGAACCAAACTTGGCACACAGTTCTCCCATGATCAACAGAAAATACTAGAAGGATTTGGTGGGCATTGACCTTGAGTTTGGGAGTTGTAGTTCACCTACATTCTGAGAGCACTGGGGTCTCAAACAATGATGGATCTGGACCAAACTTGGCACAAATGCTCAATATGCCCAAATGTGAACACTAGTAGAGTTTGGGGGAAATAGACCTTGACATTTGGGAGTTGTAGTTGCTGGGATTTATAGCTCACCTACAATCAATGAGCATTCTGGACTCCACCAGTGATAGAATTGAACCAAACTTGGCACACGGAACTCCCATCACTAAGAGAAAATTCTGGAAGGGTTTAGTGAGCACTGACCTTGAGTTTTGGAGTTGTAGTTCACTTACTTTCTGAGAGCACTGGGGTCTCAAACAATGATGTATCTGGACCAAACTTGGCACAAATACTCAATATGCCCAAATGTGAACACTAGTAGAGTTTGGGGGAAATAGACCTTGACATTTGGGAGTTGTAGTTGCTGGGATTTATAGCTCACCTACAATCAATGAGCATTCTGGACTCCACCAGTGATAGAATTGAACCAAACTTGGCACACGGAACTCCCATCACTAAGAGAAAATTCTGGAAGGGTTTAGTGAGCACTGACCTTGAGTTTTGGAGTTGTAGTTCACTTACCTTCTGAGAGCACTGGGGTCTCAAACAATGTTGTATCTGGACCAAACTTGGCACAAATACTCAATATGCCCAAATGTGAACACTAGTAGAGTCTGGGGGAAATACACCTTGACATTTCGGAATTGTTGTTGCTGGGATGTATAGTTCACCTACAATTAAAGAATATTCTGAACCTCATCAATGATAGAATTGGGCCAAGCTTCCCGCACAGAATGCCCATGACCAACAGAAAATACTGTGCTTTCTGATGGTCTTTGGCTACCCCTCTGACACCCCCTCGCGACCTCCCTTGGGGTCCCGACCCCCAGGTTGAGAACCACTGCTTTAAAGAAAAATAAATAGTGATGCTAAAATGCTTGCAGCAGTTTTGGCAAACAGGGCTACCGAATGTAATAACTTGATATTGTCGAAGGCTTTCATGGCCGGAATCACTGGTTTGTTGTAGGTTATTTTCGGGCTGTATGGCCATGGTCTAGGGCAGTGGTTCTCAACCTTCCTAATGCTGCGACCTCTTAATACCGTTCCTCATGTTGTGGTGAACCCCAACCATAACCCTAACATTATGAATCGCCATGTAAATAATGATCTGCAGGATGTATTTTCATTCACTGGAGCAAATTTGGCACAAATATCCAGTATGGCCAAATTTGAATACTGGTGGGGGGATTGATTTTGTCATTTGGGAGTTGTACTTCCTGGGATTTGTAGTTAACATCTAAACAAAGAGCATTCTGAACCCCACCAACAATGGAATTGAACCAAAGTTGACACAGAGAACTCCCATGATCAACAGAAAATACTGGAAGGGTTTGGTGGGTACTGACCTTGAGTTTGGGAGTTGTAGTTCGCCTACATCCTGAGAGCACTGTGGGCTCAAACAATGATGGATCTGGACCAAACTTGGCATGGATACTCAATATGCCCAAATGTGAACACTGATGGGGTTTGGGGAAAATAGATCTTGACATTTGGGAGTTGTAGATACTGGGATTTATAGTTCACCTACAATCAAGGAGCGTTCTGAATCCCACCAATGATAGAATTGGGCCAAACTTCCCACACAGAACCCCCATGACTAACATGAAATATTGTGTTTTCCGATGGTCTTTGGCGACCCCTCTGACACCCCTTCGCGACCCCCTCAGGGGTCCCGACTCCCAGGTTGAGAAACACTGGTCTAGAGGCATTCTCTCCTGATGTTTCGCCTGCACTTTGGTAAGCATCCTCACTACCTCTGAGGATGCTTGCCAAAGTGCAGGCGAAACGTCAGGAGAGAATGCCTCTAGACCATGGCCATACAGCCCGAAAAAACCTACAACAAACCAACTTGACATTCCTTTCTTACTGCTACATACCTTGGAAACTGTATTAAATGGGAAAGGTTGGGTGCATAAATCTCCTAAACAAAGAATATAAAGGAAAAGAATGATCCTGGACTATTTTTCATTTCGTTCACTTCTGTTCTTCCTTTGGAGTCCTTGTTATGTTTGGTCGGATTGGAAAGTACTGTTCCAGCCAAAATGTTGCTCTTGCACAAAAGGAGGAGATGAACAGGAAAAAGAAGGGTTGGCTTTGGGTCGGAATGTTCTCTCTCCCTTTTGGGTGTGGGTCGGTCCCAGAAGCGAAATTCAACAAAGAGGAATGTGGACTACAATGATATCATCCTGTTTTGAACATAGGAATCAGGGAGGAGATGTGGTTCGTTGTAACTTTTCTCCCTGGTTTTCGTTGCAGAACAAAAGGGGCCTCCTCCTGCAGACGAGATACGTGGAGCTCTTCATCGTTGTGGACAAGGAAAGGGTAATATAATCTATCTAAATAAAAATGTCATGTTCGTTTGTGGGATTAACAGAACTCAAAAACCACTGGACGAATTGATACCAAACTTGGATACAAGACACCTAACAGCCCGATGTATGTCCGTCACTCAAAAAAAAACACTAAAAAACACAGTAGAAGGGACTTTAAAAGCCCCGCAAAAACTAAATGATGAAAAGGTAAAAGACATTACAGAAAAAAGGGAAGAAAGAGGGAGGGAAAGAAAGAAGGAAAGGGAGAAGGAAGCATGGAAGCAAAGAGAGAAGGAAGAAAGGAGAGAAAGAGGGAGGGAAAGAAGGAAGGAAAGGTAGAAGGAAGCATGGAAGAAAAGAGAGAAGGAAGGAAGGAAGGAAGGAAGGAAGGAAGGAAGGAAGGAAGGAAGGAAGGAGAGAAGGAGAGAAGGAAGAAAGGAGAGAAAGAGGGAGGGAAAGAAAAAGGGAAAGGAAGGAAAGTTAGAAAAGGAAAAAGGGGAGAAGGAAAGAAAAAAGGGAAAGAAGGAAGGAAAGGGAGCGAAGGAAGGGGGAAGATGTAGAGAAAGAGAGAGGGAAGGAAAGAGAAGGAAGAAAAGAGAGCAGAAGAGAAAGAAAAAGAGGGAAGGAAGGAAAGAGATAGAGAAAGAAGGAAGAAGAGAAGGAAAGACAGGAAGGAAGGAGGGAGGGAGGGAAGGAAGGAAGGAAGGAAGGAAGGAAGGAAGGAAGGAAGGAAGGAAGGAAGGAAGGAAGGAAAGAGGGAAGGTTGGCCACAACAAAGCATGGCAGATACAGTTAGTCTATATAAATAAAAATGTAAAGTTAGTTTGTGGGATTAACATAACTCAAAAACCACTGGACAAATTGCTGCCAAATTTGGCCACAAGACACCTACTAACCCGAGGAGTGATCATCACTCGAAAAAATAATAATATTGTCACTTGTGAGTTGTAGTTACTGGGATGTATAGTTCTCCTACAATCAAAGAGCATTCTGAACTCCACCAATGATGGAATTGAATCAAATGTGGCACACAGGACTCCCATGACCAACGTAAAACACTAGAAGGGTTTGGTGGGCATTGACCTTGACCTTGGGAGTTGGACCTTCGGGAAGGCTGAGCAAACCTCCAGGAAAGAAAGCCCGGCTGCTCATTGGAGGGAAGGAGACTAGAGACAAAGTGGAAGTCCTTTGGCCACGTCAGGAGGAGACAGCAAAGCCTAGAGAAGGGAATGATGCTGGGGAAGGTGGAAGGCAAAAGGAAGAGGGGCCGACCAAGGGCAAGATGGATGGACGGCATCCTTGAAGTGACTGGACTGACCTTGAAGGAGCTGGGGGTGGTGACGGCCGACAGGGAGCTCTGGCGTGGGCTGGTCCATGAGGTCATGGAGAGTCGGAGACGACGGAACGAATGAACAACAACAAAGTCAATTCATCCATGTCCATAATTTCCCTAATTTTTCCTATCCACTCTTCTATCGGTGGATTTAATTCTTGCTTCCATTCTCTTGCAAAGACAATTCTGGCGGCAGTTGTGATCAATGTAAAAAGCTTATCTTCTTGGACATGTTGTTTTTACCCTGCTTTGAAATGCAAGTACAAAATGTGGCATGTATCTAAAAAACAGAAACTTTTTTCTTTCCCTCTCTAAAATATTCCTTCTCTCGCAGTACATGCTGTTAGGTGAGAACAAAACTGCCATCAGAGAAGAAATGATGCATTTGGCCAACTACCTGGATGGCGTAAGTGAAGCTTCAGAGGAGTGCCTTTGAGAGATATTTTGGACTTATGGGGGACACTTATTGAATTAATTGCTTTCGAGGTGGGCATCAATCCCTTAGGGGAGCTGTGCCCAGGGGCGGCTCAACCCATACGCAAAGTAAGCCTTTGAAGTATAGTTGATTATGCCCAGGGGCGCTCTTGGGGGAAAATAGACCTTGACATATTCAAGTGGTAGTTACTAGGGCTGGGCGGTTTTGTTCGTTAATTTCGTAATTCGTTATTAATTCATTATTTTTTTTTATAACGAAGCGATATTGAACCATTCAGGAGCAACTAAAAAACGAAACGAATTTTTCAATTCGTTTCGTAATTGTTTCGAAATCGTTTCGTTATTATTTCCGCATGTCTGGTGCAAGTTTTATAGTTGTTGTTTGTTTTATCAGTGAAAAAAATATATAATTATCGCACCAACAGTCAACAACAGAGGGAGAGGGAAGCTTCAGAAGTCCCCCCTGTCCCATTTGGAGGGTTTTTTAGCGTATGGCGCGGTCGCGCCCGCCATTAACGAATCGATTCGTAATTGATTCGTAATTGTTTCGTAATTTCCGAAATTTCGTAAATTTCGAACTTTTTTAAAGAAAATTTTCGGAATTCTTTTAAAAATCGAAATGCAAAACCCCCCTAAAAACGAATCGAGTTTAGAAACATTTTTCCGTGGTTGCCCAGCCCTAGTAGTTACTGGGATGTATAGTTCTCCTACAATCAAAATATAAAGTTCGTTTGTGGGATTAACATAACTCAAAAACCACTGGACAAATTGCTGCCAAATTTGGCCACAGGACACCTACTAACCCGAGGAGTGATCATCACTCGAAAAAAATAATAATATTGTCACTTGTGAGTTGTAGTTGCTGGGATTTATAGTTCTCCTACAATCAAAGAGCATTCTGAACTCCACCAATGAGGAATTGAACCAAATATGGCACACAGAACTCCCACATAGAATAGAATCATAGAATCATAGAATCAAAGAGTTGGAAGAGACCTCTTGGGCCATCCAGTCCAACCCCATTCTGCCAAGAAGCAGGAATATTGCATTCAAATCACCCCTGGCAGATGGCCATCCAGCCTCTGCTTAAAAGCTTCCAAAGAAGGAGCCTCCACCACACTCCGGGGCAGAGAGTTCCACTGCTGAACGGCTCTCACAGTCAGGAAGTTCTTCCTCATGTTCAGATGGAATCTCCTCTCTTGTAGTTTGAAACCATTGTTCCGCGTCCTAGTCTCCAAGGAAGCAGAAAACAAGCTTGCTCCCTCCTCCTCCCTGTGGCTTCCTCTCACATATTTATTCATGGCTATCCTATCTCCTCTCAGCCTTCTCTTCTTCAGGCTAAACATGCCCAGTTCCCTAAGCCGCTCCTCATAGGCCTTGTTCTCCAGACCCTTGATCATTTTAGTCGCCCTCCTCTGGACACATTCCAGCTTGTCAATATCTCTCTTGGATTGTGGTGCCCAGAATTGGACACAATATTCCAGGTGTGGTCTAACCAAAGCAGAATAGAGCATGGGGAGCATGACTTCCTTAGATCTGGACACTATGCTCCTATTGATGCAAACAGAAAATATATGTCACTGATTGGTTGGGGGGGGGGCAAAATACTGTTTGCTTACCATTGAAAATCACCTAGGGCCGCCTCTGGCTGTGCCCATTGCAAATTGGGGTGGGGGTGTGAAGGCAGTGCTGATTGAAGGAATATTTTCCCAACAGTGGCTCATTCCATCCTGTATTGCTTGCGTCTCTCTGTCTCCTCAGATGTATGCTACGCTGAACATCCGCATTGTGTTGGTCGGCTTGGAGATCTGGACTTTTCAGAACAAGATCAGCCTCGAAGGAGGTGCCGCCGACGTTCTTGCCAACTTTGTGCAATGGCGAGAGCGGGACCTCATCTTGCGCAGGCGGCATGACAGCGCACAGCTTGTAATGTAAGGTCCTCTTCCTTTTCCATACATTCCCCATAAAAGGACTATGTTGTTGTATTCATACAACCATACCGTTGACTCTGTAGACTACATGCAGTTTGATCTCTCTTGAACTGCCATGGCTCAATGCTATGGCGGTTCAAGGAGTTGTAGTTTTGTAGCTGTCTCTCCAAACTCGAGAATAATTTTGCATTTTTAAAGACAACAGCAAAAGCACAAATAAATAAAAACACTTGGAGCCTGGGACTCTCATAATAAATCATACTAACACATAACGCAGTGGCGCAGTGGGTTAAAGCACTGAGCTGCTGAGCTTGTTGATCGAAAGGTCGCAGGTTCGATTCCGGGGAGCGGCGTGAGCTTCCGCTGTCAGCCCTAGCTTCTGCCAACCTAGCAGTTCAAAAACATGCAAATATGAGTAGATCAATAGGTACCGCTCCGGCGGGAAGGTAACGGCGCTCCATGCAGTCATGCCTGCCACATGACCTTGGAGGTGTCTACGGACAACGCTGGCTCTTCGGCTTAGAAATGGAGATGAGCACCACACCCCAGAGTCAGACATGACTGGACTTGATGTCAGGGGACTACCTTTACTTTACCTTTTTAACACGTAACGGTATTGGAATACCAGGCTAATTTCTATAGCAATCCACGTTTTTCATTTGAGTTGCTGTGGGTTTTCCAGGCTGTCTGGCCATGTTCCAGAAGTATTCTCTCCTGACGTTTCACCCACATCTATGGCAGGCATCCTCAGAGCTTGTGAGGTCTGTTGGAAACGAGGCAAGTGAGGTTTATATATCTGTGGAATGATGTCCAGGGTGGGAGAAAGAACTCTTGCCTGTTGGAGCCAAGTGTAAATGTTGCAGTTGGCCACCTTGATTAGCATTGAATAGCTTGCAGCTTCAAGGCTTGACTGCTTCCTGCCAGGGGGAATTCTTTGTTGATAGATGATTAGCTGACTCTGATTGTTTCTTCTCTGGAATTCCCCTGTTTTGTGACTGTTGTTCTTTCTTTGTTGTTGTTCATTCGACTCTTTGTGACCTCATGGACCAGCCCACGCCAGAGCTCCCTGTCGACTGTCACCACCCCCAGCTCCTTCAAGGTCAGTCCAGTCACTTCAAGGATGCCATCCATCCATCTTGCCCTTGGTCGGCCCCTCTTCCTTTTGCCTTCCACTTTCCCCAGCATCATTCCCTTCTCTAGGCTTTCCTGTCTCCTCATGATGTGGCCAAAGGACTTCAACTTTGTCTCTAGTATCTTTCCCTCCAATGAGCAGCCGGGCTTTCTTTCCTGGAGGATGGACTGGTTGGATCTTCTCGCAGTCCAAGGCACTCTCAGCACTTTCCTCCAACACCACAGCTCAAAAGCGCCTCTCTTCCTTGGCTCAGCCTTCCCGAAGGTCCAGCTCTCACATCCGTAGGTGACTACTATGGGGAATCCCATGGCTTGGACTAGGCAATGGATCTTGGTTGCCAGTCTGATGTCTCTACTCTTGACTATTTTATCGAGACTGGACCTTGCTCTCCTCCCAAGAAGGAAGCGTCTTCTGATTTCCTGGCCACAGTCTGCATCTGCACTCATCTTTGCACCTAGAAATACAAACCCTGTCACGGCCTCCACGGTTTCTCCCTCTATTTCCCAGTTGTCAATCATTCTTGTTGCCATCATCTTGGTTTTTTTGACGTTTAGCTGCAACCCGGCTTTTGCGCTTTCTTCTTTCCCCTTGATTAGAAGGCTCCTCAGCTCCTCCTCGCTTTCGGCCATCAGAGTGGTGTCATCTGCATATCTGAGGTTGTTAATGTTTCTTCCGGCAATTTTCACCCCAGCTTTGCATTCATCCAGCCCCGCACATCCTCGCATGATGTGTTCTGCATACACATTAAAAAGGTTGGGTGAGAGGATGCAGCCTTGCCGGACGCCTTTCCCAATCTTGAACCCGTCTCCTGTTCCGTGGTCAGTTCTGACTGTTGCTCCTTGGTCCTTGTACAGATCCCTCAGGAGAGAGGGAAGGGGGCTTGGGATGCCCATCCCACCAAGAACTTGCCACCATTGATTATGATCCACACAGTCAAAGGCTTTAGAAGAGTCAATAAAACAGAAATAGATCTTTTTCTGAGACTCCCGGCCTTTCTCCATTCTCCAGCATCCGGACATTGGCAATCTGGTCTCTGGTTCCTCTGCCTTTTCTAAACCCAGCTTGAACATCTGGCAACTCTCACTCCATGTATTGCTGGAGTCTTCCTCCTTGCAGGATCTTGAGCATTCCCTTCCTGGCATGAGGAGAAATAAGGGCCACTGTGCAGAAGTTTGAGAGTTTGAAGTTTGTACGGATGTTCTTTCTTTACTGTCCTGATTTTAGAGGGTTTTTTTTAAATACTGGTAGCCAGATTGCGTTTATGTTCATGGTTTCCTCCTTCCTGTTGATATTGTCCACAGGCTTCATGTGGATTTCAATGTCTTCTCTGTGTAGCCTGACATGGTAGTTCTCAAAATTTTCTTGCCTAGGTTATTTTTATTTTGAAACTCACTTTGTGGGTGTTTTGCACCTGTTTTCCTGCTCTTCGTTGCTGGGGTCTTCCTCTTTAATATATTTTATTTGGAAGAGAGAAAGCAAAAGCCCTGTTTATTTATTTATTTGGGGTTCTTTTACCCCGCCCTTCTCACCCCGAAGGGGACTCAGGGCGGCTTACAAAAGGAAAGGCACAATTTGATGCCTGCATCATAAAAACAATCAAACACAGAATTACATCAATACACAGTTAACAACAAATATACATTATACCCATAAAATCAATAAAATCAATAAAACCAAATACAAACCCAATTTCTCCTCTTACATGGTCAGCGTTCGCTACTCATAGATCTAGTTTTACGTTCCACTTCATCAATCCTGCTGGTCTTACTCGCCTGGTTGTCTGATTTAGTTGCCGGAGTGCCCAAAGACCTGGTCCCATAACCAAGTCTTCACCCTTCTCCTAAAGGCGAGGAGGGATGATGATGCCCTGATTTCCCCCAGGAGTGAGTTCCACAGGTGAGGGGCCACCACTGAGAAAGCCCTGCTCCTCGTCCCCACCAGCCTCACTTGTGACAGTGGTGGGGTCGATAGCAGGGCCTCCCCAGATGATCTTAGACTCCGGGGTGGGACGTAGAGGGAGATACGTTCGGACAGATACACTGGACCGGAACCGTACAGGGTTTTGTAGGTCAAAACCAGCACCTTGAATTGTGCTTGGAACTGAATCGGCAGCCAGTGGAGCTGGCACAGCAGGGGGGTGGTATGCTCCCTGTATGTCGCTCCGGTGAGCAATCTGGCTGCCGCTCGCTGGACTAGTCAAAGTTTCCAAACAGTCTTCAAGGGCAACCCCACGTAGAGCGCATTGCAGTAGTCTATTCGGGATGTAACAAGAGCATGGACCACTGTGGCCAGATCAGACTTCCCGAGGTACGGGCGCAACTGGTGCACAAGTTTTAATTGCGCAAAAGCTCTCCCAGCCACCGCTGAGACCTGGGGTTCCAGGCTCAGCGGTGAGTCCAGGATCACTCCCAAGCTGCGAACCTGCGTCTTCAGGTTGCTTTTTGACAAGGACTTCTATTTTTCTCTAGTCTTCAAAATGACATAACTTGCCTCTCTTTGCTTGCAATAGTTTAAGACAGAGAATCAACGTGTGCTTCCTGCCAATGATTAATTAGACACCCACAATTAGGAATATTTTGTATTTAATTTAGGACAAAAGGATTTGGCGACGTTGCAGGAATGGCCTACGTGGGAACGATCTGTTCCAAGAGCAACGCCGGAGGGATTAACGTGGTAAGATATCATGCCTTTGAGCAAAGTTCAGAATTATGCATGCCAGGTTGTGATGTTCAACCCCATCTTTTACAACAAATTTGACAGAAAAAGCAATTCAATACATGGTAACGTTATGTAGTAATTACCATATTTACGAATTTAGCACCCAGACATCGCAATGTATTGGAACAGCTCTGGATCTTTTATTTATATCCCACCACCATCTCCCAGAGAAATTTGAGGTGGGTCACAAAACACTCAAGGTGTGAGATGCAAAATGCAACAAGTGCAAAACAAAACATAGAATATAGAGCCATGTTCTAGAGGCATTTCTCCTGACGTTTCGCCTGCATCTATGGCAAGCATCCTCAGAGGTGTGAGGTCTGCTGGAAGTAGGAAAAATGGGTCCAGCAGACCTCACACCTCTGAGGATGCTTGCCATAGATGCAGGCGAAACGTCAGGAGAAATGCCTCTAGAACATGGCTCTATAGCCCGAAAAAACCCACAAGAACCTAGTGATTCCAGCCATGAAAGCCTTCGACAATACATAAAACATAGAATCATAGAATCCTAGAATCCTAGAATCAGAGAGTTGGAAGAGACCTCATGGGCCATAATCCAGTCCAACCCCATTCTGCCAAGAAGCAGGAATATTGCATTCAAATCACCCCTGACAGATGGCCATCCAGCCTCTGTTTAAAAACTTCCAAAGAAGGAGCCTCCACCACACTCCGGGGCAGAGAGTTCCACTGCTGAACAGCTCTCACATAGAATCCTAGAGTTGGAAGAGACCTCCTGGGCAATCATCCCGTCCAACCTCATTCTGCCAAGAAGCAGGAATATTGCATTTAAATCACCCCTGACAGATGGCCATCCAGCCTCTGTTTCTAAGCTTCCAAAGAAGGAGCCTCCACCACACTCCGGGGCAGAGAGTTCCACTGCTGAACAGCTCTCACATAGAATCCTAGAGTTGGAAGAGACCTCCTGGGCAATCATCCAGTCCAACCTCATTCTGCCAAGAAGCAGGAATATTGCATTCAAATCACCCCTGACAGATGGCCATCCAGCCTCTGTTTAAAAACTTCCAAAGAAGGAGCCTCCACCACACTCTGGGGCAGAGAGTTCC
Source organism: Anolis sagrei (assembly GCF_037176765.1). Classification (NCBI taxonomy): domain Eukaryota; kingdom Metazoa; phylum Chordata; class Lepidosauria; order Squamata; family Anolidae; genus Anolis; species Anolis sagrei. Next base: position 2,875,796 of record NC_090027.1, read on the forward strand.
ACTGCTGAACAGCTCTCACATAGAATCCTAGAGTTGGAAGAGACCTCCTGGGCAATCATCCAGTCCAACCCCATTCTGCCAAGAAGCAGGAATATTGCATTTAAATCACCCCTGACAGATGGCCATCCAGCCTCTGTTTAAAAACTTCCAAAGAAGGAGCCTCCACCACACTCTGGGGCAGAGAGTTCCACTGCTGAACAGCTCTCACATAGAATCCTAGAGTTGGAAGAGACCTCCTGGGCAATCATCCAGTCCAACCCCATTCTGCCAAGAAGCAGGAATATTGCATTTAAATCACCCCTGACAGATGGCCATCCAGCCTCTGTTTCTAAGCTTCCAAAGAAGGAGCCTCCACCACACTCCGGGGCAGAGAGTTCCACTGCTGAACAGCTCTCACATAGAATCCTAGAGTTGGAAGAGACCTCCTGGGCAATCATCCAGTCCAACCTCATTCTGCCAAGAAGCAGGAATATTGCATTCAAATCACCCCTGACAGATGGCCATCCAGCCTCTGTTTAAAAACTTCCAAAGAAGGAGCCTCCACCACACTCTGGGGCAGAGAGTTCCACTGCTGAACAGCTCTCACATAGAATCCTAGAGTTGGAAGAGACCTCCTGGGCAATCATCCAGTCCAACCCCATTCTGCCAAGAAGCAGGAATATTGCATTTAAATCACCCCTGACAGATGGCCATCCAGCCTCTGTTTAAAAACTTCCAAAGAAGGAGCCTCCACCACACTCTGGGGCAGAGAGTTCCACTGCTGAACAGCTCTCACATAGAATCCTAGAGTTGGAAGAGACCTCCTGGGCAATCATCCAGTCCAACCCCATTCTGCCAAGAAGCAGGAATATTGCATTTAAATCACCCCTGACAGATGGCCATCCAGCCTCTGTTTCTAAGCTTTCAAAGAAGGAGCCTCCACCACACTCCCTCCGGGGCAGAGAGTTCCACTGCTGAACGGCTCTCACAGTCAGGAAGTTCTTCCTCGTGTTCAGATGGAATCTCCTCTCTTGTAGTTTGAAGCCATTTGCATCATAATTCCAATTGCTTGCCATCTGTTCAATGGAGGATTTCCACTCCGGTAGGAAGTATCATAGCAATGAAGATGGAAAATAAGGTTGGGGCAATAACACATCCCTGTTTGACACCCGATTCCACCTTAAAAGGGTCACTTTGGGAGCCATTGGGAATATCTGTGTAGTTAGACCATAGCCTGTCTTGCCAGAGAAAAGCCATGAACATATTCCTTACCTGAGTCCAAAGCAAATGCTGACAGCCACCAGGGAGTAGGATGTTCCTTCCACGTGGCCGTGATAGTGGCAATGCTCCTACAAGGATGGAAAGCAACCGAGAAAGGAAGACTGAGAAAGACATGGAAAAGTTCCACTGCAGAAGATTAAGGAATCAATCCCACACTGTACCCACAAATCATAGAATAATAGAATCCTAGAGTTGGAAGAGACCTCCTGGGCAATCATCCAATCCAACCCCATTCTGCCAAGAAGCAGGAATATTGCATTTAATCACCCCTGACAGATGGCCATCCAGCCTCTGTTTCTAAGCTTCCAAAGAAGGAGCCTCCACCACGCTCCGGGGCAGAGAGTTCCACTGCTGAACGGCTCTCCCAGTCAGGAAGTTCTTCCTCATGTTCAGATGGAATCTCCTTTCCTGTAGAATCCTAGAATCCTAGAGTTGGAAGAGACCTCCTGGGCCATCCAGTCCAACCCCATTCTGCCAAGAAGCAGGAATATTGCATTCAAATCACCCCTGACAGATGGCCATCCAGCCTCTGTTTCTAAGCTTCCAAAGAAGGAGCCTCCACCACCACAGAGAGTTCCACTGCTGAACGGCTCTCACAGTCAGGAAGTTCTTCCTCATGTTCAGGTGGAATCTCCTTTCTTGTAGTTTGAAGCCATTGTTCCCTTGCGTCCTAATCTCCAGGGAAGCAGAGAACAAGCTTGCTCCCTCTTCCTCCCTGTGGCTTCCTCTCACATATTTATACATGGCTCTCATCATATCTCCTCTCAGCCTTCTCTTTTTCAGGCTAAACATGCCCAGCTCCTTAAGCCGCTCCTCATAGGGGTTGTTCTCCAGACCCTTGATCATTTCAGTCGCTCTCCTCTGGACACATTCCAGCTTGTCAATATCTCTCTTGAATTGTGGTGCCCAGAATTGGACACAATATTCCAGGTGTGGTCTAACCAAGGCAGAATAGGGCATGGGGAGCATGACTTCCCTGGACCTAAACACTAGGCTCCTCTTGATGCAGGCCAAAATCCCATTGGCTTTTTTTGCCAATGAGTAGACAATGAGCCATCAACATAACATTTGTCTATGAGTCTATACTGAACATCCACAGGTTCTGGAGGTCCTGCAACCCAACCCTTTAATTTTCTCTGTGTCCCTTTCTTTGGTAGTTTGGCCCCATCAGTGTCCAGATGTTTGCCTCCATTGTGGCTCACGAGCTCGGCCACAACCTGGGAATGAACCACGATGATGAACGGCACTGCCACTGCCCGACGGATAACTGCATCATGAAATCGAAAGCATCGTGAGTAGTTACTGAATTTGGGTTCAGGGAGCTTCTGGACAGGATGGAAGGACAATATCATGATTCTCTTAAGGCTACGAGATTGCATCTCCCAATCCAATGGAACCATTAGGCATGAGTGATGGGACCTCCAGTTCAACAATATCTTGAGGGGCTGCATTTGGCCAACGCAAAGTGTGGAGGAATGTAACTGCTGGTTGCAGGATGGGAAAGGTCTTCAGGCTACATCTACACTGCCATACAAAATCCAGATTACCTGCTTTGAACTGGATTATATGGCAGTGTAGACTCATATAATCCAGTTCAAAGCTGATAATGTGGATTATCTGATTTGATCATCTGGATTATATGGCGGTGTAGATACAGCCTCAGAGGTTCCAATTACAGGCCCCTTCTACACTGGCATATAAAATCCACATTATCTGCTTTGAACTGGATTATATGGCAGTATAGACTCATATAATCCAGTTCAAAGCAGATAATGTGGATTAACTGATTTGATCATCTTGATTATATATCAGTGTAGAGCCAGCATCAGAGGCTCCAATTACAGGCTGCTTCTACACTGCCATATAAAATCCAGATTATCTGTTTTGAACTGGATTATTTGGCAGTGTAGACTCATATAATCCAGTTCAAAGCAGATAATGTGGATTCTATTGCAGTGTAGATCCAGCCTCAAAGGCTTCAATTACAAGCCCCTTCTACACTGCCATATAAAATCCAGATTATCCTCTTCGATCTGGATTATAAAGCAGTGTAGACTCATATAATCCAGTTCAAAGCAGATAATGTCGATTATATTGCAGTGTAGATCCAGCCTCAGAGGCTCCAATTACAGTCCACTTCCACACTGCCATATAAAATCCAGATTATCTGTTTTGAACTGGATTATAAAGCAGTGTAGACTCATATAATCCAGTTCAAAGCAGATAATGTGGATTAACTGATTTGATCATCTCTATTATATATCAGTGTAGAGCCACCCTCAGAGGCTCCAATTACAGACCGCTTCCACACTGCCATAAAAAAATCCAGATTATCTGCTTTGAACTGGATTATATGGCAGTGTAGAATCATATAATCCGGTTCAAAGCAGATAATGTGGATTATCTAATTTGATCATCTGGATTATATGGCAGTGTAGATCCAGCCTCAGAGGCTCCAATTACGGGCCCCTTCTACACTGGCATATAAAATCCAGATTATCTGCTTTGAACTGGATTATATTAGCCTACACCGCCATATAATCCAGTTCAAAGCATATAATCTGGATTTTATATGTCATTGTAGAAGGGTCCTAGGGCACTTCCAGGCAGGCCCTATATCCCAGGATCTCATCCCAGGTTTTCTGCTTTAAACTGGATTATATGAGTCCCTACTGCCAGGTAATCTGAGATAAACAGAAAACCTGGGATCAGATCCTGGGATATAGGGTCCGTCTGGAAGGGTCTTTAGAAGCCTTTTGTAGATATTGCTTGATGAAAGCTAAGATGCATCTCCACTGTAGCTTTAATGCAGTTTGATACCACTTTAACTACAATTGCCCAATACTGTGGAATCATGCTTCCTTGGAGACTAGAACGCGGAACAATGGCTTCAAACTACAAGAGAGGAGATTCCATCTGAACATTAGGAAGAACTTCCTGACTGTGAGAGCTGTTCAGCAGTGGAACTCTCTGCCCCGGAGTGTGGTGGAGGCTCCTTCTTTGGAAGCTTTTAAACAGAGGCTGGATGGCCATCTGCCAGGGGTGGTTTGAATGCAATATTCCTGCTTCTTGGCAGAATGGGGTTGGACTGGATGATGGCCCAGGAGGTCTCGTCCAACTCTTGGATTCTAGGATTCTAGGAGAGGATGGATGGCCATCTGTCAGGGGTGATTTGAATGCAATATTCCTGCTTCTTGGCAGAATGGGGTTGGACTGGATGATGGCCCAGGAGGTCTCTTCCAACTCTAGGATTCTAGGATTCTAGGAGAGGATGGATGGCCATCTGTCAGGGGTGCTTTGAATGCAATATTCCTGCTTCTTGGCAGAATGGGGTTGGACTGGAGGATGGCCCAGGAGGTCTCTTCCAACTCTTGGATTCTAGGATTCTAGGAGAGGATGGATGGCCATCTGTCAGGGGTGCTTTGAATGCAATATTCCTGCTTCTTGGCAGAATGGGGTTGGACTGGAGGATGGCCCAGGAGGTCTCTTCCAACTCTTGGATTCTAGGATTCTAAGAGAGGATGGATGGCCATCTGTCAGGGGTGATTTGAATGCAATATTCCTGCTTCTTGGCAGAATGGGGTTGGACTGGATGATGGCCCAGGAGGTCTCTTCCAACTCTAGGATTCTAGGATTCTAGGAGAGGATGGATGGCCATCTGTCAGGGGTGCTTTGAATGCAATATTCCTGCTTCTTGGCAGAATGGGGTTGGACTGGAGGATGGCCCAGGAGGTCTCTTCCAACTCTTGGATTCTAGGATTCTAGGAGAGGATGGATGGCCATCTGTCAGGGGTGCTTTGAATGCAATATTCCTGCTTCTTGGCAGAATGGGGTTGGACTGGAGGATGGCCCAGGAGGTCTCTTCCAACTCTTGGATTCTAGGATTCTAGGAGAGGATGGATGGCCATCTGTCAGGGGTGCTTTGAATGCAATATTCCTGCTTCTTGGCAGAATGGGGTTGGACTGGAGGATGGCCCAGGAGGTCTCTTCCAACTTTTGGATTCTAGGATTCTAGGAGAGGATGGATGGCCATCTGTCGGGGGTGCTTTGAATGCAATATTCCTGCTTCTTGGCAGAATGGGGTTGGACTGGAGGATGGCCCAGGAGGTCTCTTCCAACTCTTGGATTCTAGGATTCTAGGAGAGGATGGATGGCCATCTGTCGGGGGTGCTTTGAATGCAATATTCCTGCTTCTTGGCAGAATGGGGTTGGACTGGAGGATGGCCCAGGAGGTCTCTTCCAACTCTTTGATTCTAGGATTCTATGCGCTTTGCATTTTGATGAGACACTAAAAGTCTTTGGCGAAGAAGCCTGAATTCCTTGTAAAACAACAACTCCCACAATTCCCAAACACCGAGTTGTTTAAATTAATTAATTAAATTAATTGAATTAAAAGTGGTGTCAAACTGCAATAATTCTACAGTGCAGAAGTACCCCTGGTTGAAAAAAATAAACCATTTGGAATTAGAGTGGCCTTAATTCGTTTTTAATCTGCCATGTTGACAGAGGAGCCAGAAACTTCAGCAGCTGCAGCGAGGAAGACTTTGAGAAGCTCACCCTGAACAAGGGGGGAAGTTGCCTTCTCAATATCCCCAGACCGGAGGAAACCTATAGTATCCCCTACTGTGGCAACAAATTGGTGGACGCAGGAGAGGAGTGTGACTGTGGCTCCCCAGAGGTGAGTAACGATGGTGGCATACCATTGGGGTAAGCAACTATGGGGTGCTACTCTTATGGGAGTTTGGGAGGCATTGTGAAGCATCTGCTTTGGGAAAAGATCTCCCCTGTGTCAATAGTTCTCTAGGGAAAAAAATGGGCCAAAATGTCCTTGTTCTGGGACAGCCGCACTAGGAGTTCCGGCTTATCTTGCTATTTGTTGATTGCTGCATGTATTTTAAAGTTCTATGCCTTTGCAGTTAGATGGCTTTCCCTACTTTGCAGCTATTGGGTCAATTGCAGCCAGGCTGTTAACAGGAGCGGCACTCAGAGAGCATTACTTTACTTACTTAGGCGATCCCTCGCTTTCCGAGGATGATTGTCTTCCAATATTCTTGTGGGTCCGTATGTGGCTGTGGAGCCCTATTCTTGACACGCATGTTCTCCCACAGTGTGAACATCAGTTTCCAGGTGGAAGGTGGTCCCAGTCAGGTTTGGCTTCATTCACTTCCTCTTGGCACGTTTCCCCCTTCCTCCCTCCATTCATACCTCTTCGAATTCCACAGCACTGCTGGTCACAGCTGACCTCCAGTTATAGCACTCAAGGGCCAGGGCTTCCCAGTTCTCAGTGTCTATGCCAGAGTTTTTAAGGTTGGCTTTGAGCCCATCTTTAAATCTCTTTTCCTGTCCTCCAACATTCCGTTTTCCGTTCTTGAGTTTGGAGTAGAGTAACTGCTTTGGGAGACGGTGGTCGGGCATCCGGACAACGTGGCCGGTCCAGCGGAGTTGATGGCGGAGGACCATTGCTTCAATGCTGGTGGTGTTTGCTTCTTCCAGCACGCTGACGTTTGTCTGCTTGTCTTCCCAAGAGATTTGCAGGATTTTCCGGAGGCAGCGCTGATGGAATCGTTCCAGGAGTTGCATGTGACGTCTGTAGACAGTCCACGTTTCGCAGGCATAGAGCAGGGTTGGGAGGGGAATAGCTTTATAGACAAGCACCTTGGTATCCCTACAGATGTCCCGGTCCTCAAACACTCTCTGCTTCATTCGGAAAAATGCTGCGCTTGCAGAGCTCAGGCGGTGTTGTATTTCGGCATTGATGTTGACTTTGGTGGAGAGGTGGCTGCCAAGGGAGCAGAAATGGTCAACATTTTCTAATGTTACACCATTAAGCTGTATCGCTGGCATTGGAGAGGGGTTGGCTGGTGCCTGCTGGAAAAGCACCTTGGTTTTTTCAATGTTCAATGACAAGCTGAGCTTCTCGTATGCTTCTGCAAAGGTGTTTAGAGTGGCTTGTAGATCTTCTTCTGAATGCGCACAGATGACGTTGTCATCAGCATACTGGAGTTCTATAACAGATGTTGTTGTGACCTTGGTTTTGGCTTTCAGTCTGCTGAGGTTGAATAGCTTGCCATCTGTCCGATAGATGATTTCCACTCCGGTGGGAAGCTTCCCATCAACAAGGTGAAGTATCATAGCGATGAAGAGGGAGAATAGAGTTGGGGCAAGAACACATCCCTGTTTGACACCTGATTCCACCTTAAATGGGTCACTTTGGGAGCCATTGCTGTCCACTCCTCTGTTGCGTGAGCTCCACTGGCTGCTAATCTGCAACCAGGCACAATTCAAAGTGCTGGCGTTAGCCTTTAAAGCCCTAAACGGTTCTGGCCCGACCTATCTGTCCAAACGCATCACCCCCTATGAACCAGTTAGGACATTAAGATCGTCCAGGGAGGCCCTGCTCTCGATCCCGCCAGCCTCACAAGCACGGCTGGCGGGGACGAGAGACAGGGCCTTCTTTGTGGTGGTCCCTCAGCTGTGGAACGCCCTCCCCACAGACATTAGATCAGCCCCCTCCCTACTGGCATTCAGGAGAAGAGTGAAGACCTGGCTCTTTGAACAGGCGTTTAATTAAGCAGTGCAATTAAGTGATTGATTACTGAAACATGGAATAATGGACAAGGCGATCGGATTATGACTTTACTGATGAGACGTGGATTAGTTATATGGATGTATTGATGTTATATTGATGTATTGATGTATTGTTATATTGATGTAGTTCCCATGGTCATAGTTTTCTAAGATCTACAGAGACCCTCGCTGGAACACCCCAGCAAGCGAGAGTCCAAAAGTGGCAGGCTCAAACCCAGCACCTCAACCAATGGCTGATACCAAATGAGAGACTCCCTCCTGGGCACACAGAAGACTGGGCGACTTGGAAGACATTGAACAGACTGCGCTCTGGCACCACGAGATGCAGAGCCAACCTTCAGAAATGGGGCTACAAAGTAGAATCCTCGACATGCGAGTGCGGAGAAGAGCAAACCACTGACCACCTGCTGCAATGCAACCTGAGCCCTGCCACATGCACAAGGGAGGACCTTCTTGCGGCAACACATGCTAATGTTGTGCACTTTGTATACTGGTTTGGTTGTAAACTGCTCTGAGTCGCCTACGGGCTGAGAGAGAGAGCGGTATACAAATGAAGCAAGTAAATAAATAAATAAATAAATAAATAATTGCTTGTCAATTATTATTAGGTTCCCTAGTCCCGCCTCCTTCTTGGGCTTTGGAGGGAAGTGAGCCATTTTGTTAGTTAGTTAGTCTAAGCTAGGTTAGCCATGCTGGCCACACGACCGTGGAGGAGTCTACGGACAACGCCGGCTCTTTGGCTTAGAAATGGAGATAAGCACCAACCGCAGAGTTGGACACAATGGGACTTAATATCAGAGGAAACCTTTACATTTTTATAAGCTTCAAAGGAAAACAAGATCCACAAGTATATAAAAATCTACGAAACCAAACACTTGAATCTGGGAAGCAAGACAGCAGGAAAATCTCATAGGCAAATCTTGAGCTTGGGAAAAACTTGGTACATGAAACTAAGAGCACTTAACAACAACATTGACCCGACTGAGGCAACTCTGTCCCATGAATCATTGTAAACTGCAAGTCGCTTCTGGTGTGAGAGAATTGGGCATCTGCAAGGACGATGCCCAGGGGATGTTTGACCATCCTTGTGGGAGGCTTCTCTCATGTCCCCGCATGGGGAGCTGGAGCTGACAGAGGGAGCTCAACCCACTCTCCCCAGATTTGAACCTCCGACCTGTCAGTCTTCAGTCCTGCCGGCACAAGGGTTGAAACCCATTGCACTACCGGGGGCTCCTAAATCATACACTGCATAGATTAAAACCAAAAACATATAAACATTAACATAGTATTAAATATAATACTTGAGTAGTCAAACAGGGATGTGTTATTGCCCCAACTTGATTCTCCATCTTCATTGCTATGATACTTCACCTTGTTGATGGGAAGCTTCCCACCGGAGTGGAAATCATCTATCGGACAGATGGCAAGCTATTCAACCTCAGCAGACTGAAAGCCAAAACCAAGGTCACAACAATATCTGTTATAGAACTCCAGTATGCTGATGACAACGTTGTCTGTGCACATTCAGAAGAAGACCTACAAGAAACTCTAAACACCTTTGCAGAAGCATATGAGAAGCTTGACCTGTCATTGACCATTGAGAAAACTAAAGTGCTCTTCCAGCAGTCACCAGCCAACCCCTCTCCAATCTCAGAGATACAGCTTAATGGTATAACATTAGAAAATGTGGACCATTTTTGCTCCCTTGGCAGCCACCTCTCCATCAAAGTCAACATCGACACTGAAATACAACACTGCTTGAGCTCTGCGAGTGCAGCATTTTTCCGAATGAAGCAGAGAGTGTTTGAGGACCGGGACGTCCATGAGGAGACAAAGGTGCTTGTCTATAAAGCTATTGTCCTCCCAACCCTGCTATTTGCCTGCGAGACGTGGACTGTCTACAGACGTCACATGCAACTCCTGGAACGATTCCATCAGCGCTGCCTCCGGAAAATCCTGCAAATCTCTTGGGAAGACAGGCGGACAAACGTCAGTGTGCTGGAAGAAGCAAAGACCACCAGCATTGAAGCGATGGTCCTCCGCCATCAACTCTGCTGGACCGGCCACGTTGTCTGGATGCCCAACCACCGTCTCTACTCTGAACTTATGAATGGAAAACAGAATGTTGGAGGACAGGAAAAGAGATTCAAAGATGGGCTCAAAGCCAACCTTAAAAACTCTGGCATAGACACTGAGAACTGGGAAGCCCTGGCCCTTGAGCGCTCCAGCTGGAGGTCAGCTGTGACCAGCAGTGCTGCAGAATTTGAGAAGGCATGAATTGAGGATGAGAGAAACGTGTCAAGAGGAAGGCGCGTCAAGCCAACCCTGATCGGGACCGCCTTCCACCTGGAAACCAATGCCCACACTGCGGGAGAAGATGCAGGTCAAGAATAGGGCTTCACAGTCACCTACGGACTCACAAGAATTCTGATCCTGGAAGACTATCATATTTGGCCAACAAGGGATCGCCTAAGTAAGCAAGTAAGTAAATAAGTAAGTATTAGAAGTATTGTATATACTTGAGTAGAAGTAGGAACAAAAATCGAATCCACAAAAATCAAAACTGCAGATGTGGAGGTCTCACCATAATCTCCATTCCAAATTGTGTGTGTGTGTGAATATATAAATAGAGATAATGTTGTTCTCCTGTCTCATTCGTTTTCTCCTAACTTTCCAGGAATGTAAAACGGATCCTTGCTGTGAACCTGGAACGTGCAAACTGCGCCCAGGGGCTGAGTGTGGTTACGGAGACTGCTGTCGCAATTGTCACGTAAGACAAGTTCATACAAGAAAAGGGAGGGTGCAAGGAAACGTTCACATTTTTTAACGAAGAGGTTTCAAGGGCGAGTATACGTTTTGGGAACTGCAATTTCAACTTCAACTTCAAAGAAACATTTAAAAACTCTGCTAGCTAAATATATGTTTTTGTGCAATGGCATGTCTTTGTCCCTGGCAGTTCAAAGACATGGTTTATCAGTTTAACAGCTGAGTTACCTGTGTGCCATTACATGAGTGCTTGTGAACATCACTTTTTCAAAGGGTTGACTTCTAACAAGGCCGTGCCAAAAGGTGTTTTATTTATTTATTTATTTCATCTACTTATACCCCGCCCTTCTCACCCCGGGGGGGACTCAGGGCGGCTTACAGAGGAGGCACAATTAGATGCCCAAATCACACAACAACAATACAAAATATAACAATTCAACAATTAAAATGAAACATCAATACCTATTAAAATCATAAAAACTATCTCATGTCAGAGTCCATATATCAGAGTCCATATATCCATTTCATTCCATTGTCCTTGTCTATCGACAGGTCCTTTAGTCAGTTGTCAGCATGGCCAAAAGCTTGGTCCCACATCCAGGTCTTTAGTTTTTTCCTAAACGCTAGAAGGGAAGTCGTTGATCTGATCTCCCCGGGGAGTGAGTTCCACAGGTGGGGGGCCACCACTGAGAAGGCCCTGCTCCTCGTCCCCGCCAGCCTCACTTGTGCCACTGGCGGGGTCGAGAGCAGGGCCTCCCCAGAAGATCTTAAACTTCGAGGTGGGATGTAGAGGGAGATCCGTTCGGACAAATACACTGGGCCGGAACCGTATAGGGTTTTGTAGGTCAAAACCAGCACTTTGAATTGTGCTCGGAATTGGATCGGCAGCCAGTGGAGCTGGCGCAACAGGGGGGTGGTGTGCTCCCTGTACGCCGCTCCGGTGAGCAATCTGGCTGCTTCTCGCTGGACTAGTTGAAGTTTCCGAGCAGTCTTCAAAGGCAACCCCACGTAGAGTGCGTTGCAGTAATCCAACCGGGATGTGACAAGAGCGTGGACCACCGTGGCCAGATCCGACTTCCCAAGGTACGGGCGCAGCTGGCGCACAATTTTAATTGTGCGAAAGCTCTCCCGGCCACCGCTGAGACCTGGGGCTCCAGGCTCAGCGATTAGTCCAGGATCACTCCCAAGCTGCGAAGTGTTCTCCAGATGTTCATGGAGATTCAAATTTGCCAATAGAATATGGCATCATTTTTCCTTTTCAAAAAAGTTATGAATGTCATTTTCCCTAAAGATAAGAAATTATTTCCATGTAGCTTCAAACAATTTTTCTTCCATTTATCCTCTCTCTAACTTTGTATGTTAATTTTTATAGTTACAGCTATGGCCCATATTCTGCTAATCCAATTCTATATCGATACATTTTATTATTTGTTTCCATGCTTAGATCATCTCCATCCTTGCAGCGTGTTGCAACTCAGAGTAAGCTTCACCTTGCTTCCAAACATCACCACACAAGAGCTGTAGTTTTATAGTTAATTGAGGAAAAAATCCAAGTCAAAATAAAGAATAAGCATTGCAGAGATTAAGATTAAATGCAGAATACAGTTCCAAAGATCTTCAGGCAAAAGCAGGAGACACAATCCTATCGGCAAAGTTCAAACCAGAGTCCCAGGTACAAGCAATGAAACAATTGCCCATGAATCACAATGCTAGAAATCCCAAATGTGCAGCTTTCCAGGCTAAAGTTATTTCATGAAGCTTTCAGGCTAATAAGCTACGTTGAACTGACACTTTCCCTTAGTTTGCAAGAAGCCTAAATACCTTTCTAACATGAAAACATCACATGAAATCATTGCGATGACCTTTCACCGAGCTGGCCTCTCATCTGCTGGCCAGACGGGAACTCCGCCTGACCCGCAAATCAAGACGAGCTTGCTGGGTCAGGCCACTATCAAGGCTTTCAGTACTCTCAGTAGATTGGACTACTGTAATGCGCTCTACGTGGGGCTACCCTTGAAAACGGCTCGGAAATTTCAACTGGTCCAACGGGCAGCAGCCAGGATGTTAACTGGGGCTCCTTACAGAGAGAGGTCAACCCTCCTGTTCAAGGAGCTCCACTGGCTGCTGTTTATTTTCCGAGCCCAATTTAAGGTTCAGGTGCTTACCTACAAAGCCCTGAACGGTTTGGGACCATCCTACCTGCGTGACCGCATCTCCATTTATGAACCCACGCGCGCACTTCGTTCATCCAGAGAGGCCCTGCTCGCGATTCCGCCTGCATCGCAGGCACATCTGGTGGGGACGCGAGACAGGGCCTTTTCTGTGGTGGCCCCCCGACTCTGGAACACCCTCCCCAAAGATCTTAAACAGGCCCCTACGTTGGCAGTCTTTAGAAAGAACTTGAAGACTTGGCTGTTCCGATGTGCCTTTCCAGGGTAGGAATCCTCCAACAACAAGTCCCAGAACCACTTTATTAGAATTAAGATTGCTGGCACACTGCACACTGCACTTACCCTATAATCCTTATATATCACCTGTCACATCAGCACTTTTAATCTTGTACCATTACTCTGGCCCAGCCCAGTTTTGTTGTGTCTTAGTGCATTGTTTATTGCTTGTTGTTTAATATTGCTTTAATTGTTTTTAATTTCCTTTAGGTGTTGTATTGTTATGTTGTGTTTTGAGGCCTTGGCCTTTGTAAGCCGCATCGAGTCCTTCGGGAGATGCTAGCGGGGTACAAATAAAGTTAATAAAATAATAATAAATAATAGAGTCCCAGGTACAAGCAATGAAACAATCGCCCCATGAATCACAATGCAAGAAATCCCAAGCGTGCAGCTTTCCAGGCTAAGGTTATTTCATGAAGCTTTCAGGCTAATAAGATACATTGAACTGACGCTTTCCCTTGGTTTCAAGAAGCCTAAATACCTTTCTAACATGAAAACATCACATGAAATCATTGCGATGACCTTTCACCGAGCTGGCCTCTCGTCTGCCGGCCAAGCGAGAATTCCGCCTGGCCCGCAAATCAAGATGAGCTTGTTGAGTCAGGTCACTATCAAGGCTTTCAGTACTTTCAGTATCAACGTGGGAAGGAGGCAAATGCTTCCCCACCTGTTTGCTATCTCCTTCGTTAAAATTCTTTTCACTTGGGAAGCGCTGTGTTGATGTTGACTCTGCACTGTCTGGCTCTGCACTGTCTGTGCTGTCTGTGGGAGCCGCAGGCCCAGAGATATGAGGCATAGAAAAAGAGCCAGGAATCTGAATCCCATCATCCTCATCATCACAGAACATCTCGGCCACAACACAGCGCATACCAGAAAGACAGGACTTAGGGTCGGAGGAGGCAACCTATGGCGTCATGTAATAGAATTTCAGTGTATAATCTGGAATTCTACTTTTCTTACCTGAAATGACACATTAGTTATACTATAAAACTTGTGCAAGAAGTTGAGATTCCCTTTGGTTTCTTCTGGATGTGTGCATTACAACTTTGGTTCCTACCAACCATGTCCATTAACCATGGCCATTCTCTTTCTGCTTGGAATTATAGTACATGACCAAGGCCACAGAATGCCGTGAGAAGTCCAGCGAATGTGACCTTCCGGAATATTGCAATGGCACGTCGGCCTTCTGCCCGCAAGACGTCACCATTCAGAACGGCCACCCTTGCAAAAAAGGAGAAGCCTATTGCTACAACGGGGTCTGCCAGTACTACGAGGCACAATGCCAGGCTATCTTTGGCCCAAGTAAGAGGGACAGCTTTACATTATAGATATCCTGGTTTGGGCAACAAAGAGCCCAAACAGCCTGGGTGTTTTGGCTTTAAGTTGCTGCTTTTCAAGAATGTATTTATTTGTCGTGTCAGAACAACCAGTCAAATTATATTACATTTCTAACAGAACAAAGCAAACAAGCAGATTACAAAGTTTGTTAGTATGAGAGTTGATTAAATGTCCTTTGACCAGTATCTGGCCACTTGGAGTGCTTCTGGGGTTGCTGCAAGAAGGTCCTCCATGGTGCATGTGGCAGGGCTCAGGGTGCATTGCAGCAGGTGGTCAGTGGTTTGCTCCTCTCCACACTCGCATGTCGAGGATTCCACTTTGTAGCCCCATTTCTGAAGGTTGGCTCTGCATCTCGTGGTGCCAGAGCGCAGTCTGTTCAGCGCCTTCTAAGTCGCCCCGTCTTCTGTGTGCCCAGGGGAGGAGTCTCTCATTGGGTATCAGCCATTGGTTGAGGTTCTGGGTTTGGGCCTGCCACTTTTGGACTCTCGCTTGCTGAGGTGTTCCAGTGAGTGTCTCTGTAGATCTTACAGATCTTAGAAAGCTATTTCTAGATTTAAGTCGTTGACGTGCTGGCTGATACCCAAACAGGGGATGAGCTGGAGATGTCTCTGCCTTGGTCCTTTCACTATTGGCTGCTACTTCCCGGCGGATGTCAGGTGGTGCAATACCGGCTAGACAATGTAATTTCTCCAGTGGTGTAGGGCGCAGACACCCCATGATAATGCGGCATGTCTCATTAAGAGCCACATCCACTGCTTTAGTGTGGTGAGATGTGTTCCACACTGGGCATGCATACTCAGCAGCAGAGTAGCACAGCGCAAGGGCAGATGTCTTAACTGTATCTGGTTGTGATCCCCAGGTTGTGCCAGTCAGCTTTCGTATGATATTGTTTCTAGCACCCACCTTTTGCTTGATGTTCAGGCAGTGCTTCTTGTAGGTCAGAGCACGGTCCAGAGTGACTCCCAGATATTTGGGTGCGCTGCAATGCTCCAGTGGGATTCCTTCCCAGGTGATCTTCAGAGCTCGGGATGCTTGTCTATTCTTGAGATGAAAGGCACATGTCTGTGTTTTAGATGGATTAGGGATCAGCTGGTTTTCCCTGTAATAGGCAGTAAGAGCACCTAGAGCTTTGGAAAGCTTCTGTTCTACCATCCCAAAGCTCCCTGCTTGAGCAGTAATGGCATGATCATCAGCGTAGATGAAACTCTCTCTAATAATGACCAGCCACTGCCAGAAGGGACAGAGAGTTTTAAGAATGTAGAGATTTCTAGAGAGAATACAGCCAGTGAATAATAATAATAATAATAGAGTAAAATAAATATAACAGCAGTAATAGAATAAAATAATAAAATAAATGTAACAGTAGTAATTGAATAAAATAATAAATATAATAAAAGCAATAATAAAGAGTAAAGTAATAACAAATGTAATAAAAATAAGAATAATAGAATAAAATAATGTAAATGTAATAATAATAATAAATAGAGTGAAATAATAAATGTAATAATAATAATAATAATAATAATAATAATAATAATAGAGTCAAATGATAAATAACTTTGACTCGAGTATAAGCCAAGGGGGGCTTTTTTCTGCTTAAAAATGGCTGATAAACTCAGCTTATACTCAAGTATAAATAGTCGTCATTCACACACACACACACACAAACATATATTCATGCCCAGGGAGCCCCCGGTAATGCAGTGGGTTAAACCGCTGAACTGCTGAGCTTGTTGACCAAAAGGTTGCAGGTTCGACTCCAGGGAGCGGCATGAGCTTCCGCTGTCAGCCCCAGCTTATACCAACCTAGCAGTTTGAAAACATGCCAATGTGAGTAGATCAATAGGTAATGGTGCAGAAAGGTAATGGTGCTCTATGCAGTCATGCTGGCCACATGACCTTGGAGGTGTCTATGGACAATGCCGGCTCTTTGGCTTAGAAATGGAGATGAGCACCACAGACCCAGAGTCGGACACGACTAGAACTTAGCGTCAGGGGAAATCTTTATCTTTACTATATATGCATCCGTTATCGTTGACTTGGTTTCCCAAATCTGTATTTTCCAGAGGCAAAAGCTGCTCCCGAGATTTGCTTTTCTGCTGTGAATTCCAAAGGAGACAGATTTGGAAACTGCGGCTATCACAACTATGACTACAAGAAGTGCTCAAGCTCGTAAGTTGCACAGAGGTGCAGAGCTAAGGGTCATTTAATATGTGTTGGGATAGAGGGAGAAAATGCATTGAGATGCAGACATTTTCCAGCCAATGCGCATTTTATTTAGTTGGCTTTCAGGCTTTTGTGGTTGCAGTAAGTGTCGTCCGCATATCCTGTTTGCCTTTAATGTGGAATTACTTGCTGGGAGTTGTGATTTAGTTCCCTTAGGAGCTAAATTTATTTTTAAAAAACCTTGCAGGAACTCTCTGTGTGGAAAGCTGCAATGTGAGAATGTGAAAACGCTTCCGGTGTTTGGCATCGAACCTGCGTTCATCCAATCTCCGATCAAAGGCAGCACTTGCTGGGGAGTGGACTTCCAGCTCGGCTCGGACGTCCCTGATCCGGGGATGGTGAACGAAGGCACCAAATGCGCACCTGGGAAGGTAAGCTCGGGAAGGCCACCCCACCTCACCTAGACCATTGCGTGTGTTGCAACCCAGAGCAGGCAACGAGAGCATAAGATAACAATCCACCACACTTGACTGTGGGAAAAAACAATGCCTTTTTATTGATGAAAACTGGTTACAAAATAGAGGAAAATGCAAAGTCTTTACCCACTCTGGCTTCCTGTAACAGCCAGGATGGGCAGGGGTCTAGGATGCACGTGGTCGCTCTCGCCTCCCCAAGAACCTTGTCCACGTCCTTGAGCTGCACAGATTGAAACGAATCCATTCAAATCACCCCTGACAGATGGCCATCCAGCCTCTGTTTAAAAGCTTCCAAAGAAGGAGCCTCCACCACACTCTGGGGCAGAGAGTTCCACTGATGAACAGCTCTCACAGTGAGGAATCATAGAATCATAGAATCAAAGAGTTGGAAGAGACCTCCTGGGCCATCCAGTCCAACCCCATTCTGCCAAGAAGCAGGAATATTGCATTCAAATCACCCCTGACAAATGGCCATCCAGCCTCTGCTTAAAAGCTTCCAAAGAAGGAGCCTCCACCACACTCCGGGGCAGAGAGTTCCACTGCTGAACAGCTCTCACAGTGAGGAATCATAGAATCATAGAATCAAAGAGTTGGAAGAGACCTCATGGGCCATCCAGTCCAACCCCATTCTGCCAAGAAGCAGGAATATTGCATTCAAATCACCCCTGACAAATGGCCATCCAGCCTCTGCTTAAAAGCTTCCAAAGAAGGAGCCTCCACCACACTCTGGGGCAGAGAGTTCCACTGCTGAACAGCTCTCACAGTGAGGAATCATAGAATCATAGAATCAAAGAGTTGGAAGAGACCTCATGGGCCATCCAGTCCAACCCCATTCTGCCAAGAAGCAGGAATATTGTATTCAAATCACCCCTGACAGATGGCCATCCAGCCTCTGCTTAAAAGCTTCCAAAGAAGGAGCCTCCACCACACTCCGGGGCAGAGAGTTCCACTGCTGAACAGCTCTCACAGTCAGGAAGTTCTTCCTAATGTTCAGATGGAATCTCCTCTCTTGTAGTTTGAAGCCATTGTTCCGCGTTCTAGTCTCCAAGGAAGCATGATTCCACAGTATTGGGCAATTGTAGTTAAAGTGGTATCAAACTGCATTAAAGCTACAATGTAGACGCTTCTTAGCTTTCATCAAGCAATATCTACAAAAGGCTTCTAAAGACCCTTCCAGACAGACCCTATATCCCAGGATCTGATCCCAGGTTTTCTGTTTATCTCAGATTACCTGGCAGTAGGGACTCATATAATCCAGTTTAAAGCAGAAAACCTTGGATGAGATCCTGGGATAAAGGGCCTGCCTGGAAGTGCCCTAGGACCCTTCTACAATGACATATAAAATCCAGCCTCTGCTTAAAAGCTTCCAAAGAAGGAGCCTCCACCACACTCCGGGGCAGAGAGTTCCACTGCTGAACGGCTCTCACAGTCAGGAAGTTCTTCCTAATGTTCAGATGGAATCTCCTCTCTTGTAGTTTGAAGCCATTGTTCCGCGTCCTAGTCTCCAAGGAAGCAGAAAACAAGCTTGCTCCCTCCTCCTCCCTGTGGCTTCCTCTCACATATTTATACATGGCTATCATATCCCCTCTCAGCCTTCTCTTCTTCAGGCTAAACATGCCCAGCTCCCCAAGCCGCTCCTCATAGGGCTTGTTCTCCAGACCCTTGATCATTTTAGTCGCCCTCCTCTGGACACGAGTTCTTCCTAATGTTCAGGTGGAATCTCCTTCCTTTCCTGTAGTTTGAACCCATTGTTCCACGTCTTAGTCTAGCTCCAGTCCTAATCTAGATGAAGGGAAGTCATGGTGCCTCTCTATTTGGCTTTGGTGAGACCTCTTCACCTGGAATACTGTCAAATTCTGGGCACCACAACTTAAGAGAGATATTGACAAGCTGGAAGGCGTCCAGAGGAGAAGGGCAACTAAAATGATCAAAGGTCTGGAGACCATGAATTTCTCTGAAAGATCTGGGTGTTTTTAGACGATAGAAGAGAAGGTTGAGAGGGAATATCTGAAAGGATGCCATAAGGAAGGGGAGCAGGTTTGTTTTCTGTTGCCTTTTTGGAAAAATGGCTTTCATGACCTTTTTGAAAAGGAAAAATGATTTCATATCCTTTTGGCAAATGTGAAGATCTTGAGACTACCTTCTGAAAACCACCAGTGAAGGAAAGGCATGACCTTGTTAGAAGTCAATCCTTTGCAAAAGTGATGTTCACAAGCATTCATGTAATGGGAACAATAATGGACCTGGACAATGATGGATCTGAGCTCTGTGAGTGCAGCATTTTTCCGAATGAAGCAGAGAGTGTTTGAGGACCGGGACATCCATAGGGATACTAAGGTGCTTGTTTATAAAGCTAATGTCCTCCCAACCCTGCTATACGCCTACGAGACATGGACAGTCTAGAGACGTCACATGCAATCACATGAATGATTCCCTCAGCGCTGCATCCAGAAAACCCTGCAAATCTCTGGGGAAGACAAGCGGACAAACGTCAGCATGCTGGAAGAAGCAAAGACCACCAGCATTGAAGTGATGGTCCCCTGCCATCAACTCTGCTGGACCGGCCACGTTGTCCGGATGCCCGACCACCGTCTCCTAAAGCAGTTGCTCTACTCTGAACTCAAAAACGGAAAATGGAATGCTGGTGGGCAGGAAAAGAGATTGAAAGACAGGCTCAAAGCCAACCTTAAAAATTGTGGCATAGACACTGAGAACTGGGAAGCCCTGGACTTTGAGCACTCCAGTTGGAGGTCAGCTATGACCAGCAGTGCTGTAGAATTTGAAGAGGCACGAATGGAGTGTGAAAGAGAGTAACGTGCCAAGAGGAAGGCACATCAAGCCAACCCTGACCGGGACTGCCTTCCACCTGGAAGCCGATGCCCTCACTACAGGAGAAGCTGCAGATCAAGAATAGGTCTCCACAGCCATCTACGGACCCATTGCCAGGACACTGCACTTGGAGGACCATCATCCTTGGACTACGAGGGATCGCCTAAGTAAGTAAGTAAGTAAGTAAGTAAGGACCTGGACCCAACTTGGCACACAGAACCCCCATGACTAACTCAAGGGGTTTGAGGGGACTGACTCACCATAGTGGGAGTTGTAGTTCACCCTGCAGCCAGAGGGCACACTGAACCCCACCGATGATGCATCCAGACCAAACTTGCTCAGCGTCACAAAGTACTGATGGAATTTCTCAGGGGTTTTTTGGTCGCTCCTGTTGTGAGAGAATTGGCTGTCTGCAAGGACGTTGCCCAGGGGACACCCAGATGATTTGATGTTTTATCATCCTTGTGGGAGATTTCTCTAATGTCCCCGCATGAGGAGCTGGAGCTGATAGAGGGAGCTCATCCGCCTCTCCCCGGATTTGAACCTGTGACCTGTCGGTCTTCAGTCCTGTTGGCACAGGGCTTTAACCCACTGTGCCACCGGGGGCTATTTCTCAGGGTTAACCTGGCATGATGGGAGTTGTAGTTCACCCACAAACTTATGCGTTTTGGACAATTAGAAAACAGACTTTTTCAAATAACCCAGGCAGCACCTGGTACCCAAGCTAGTATACATTAAAAATTAAAGTATGTCTATTTTTGACCACTTTGGTCTTTCAAAGTGTATATTTAAGGTTCTTTTTATTGCAGATATGTAAGCACTATCAGTGTGTTGACGTGGCAGTTCTGGGCTATGACTGTGACATAAGCAATCAATGCAACGGCCAAGGGGTAAGTGAAACAAAATAATCTATATGATTTGTTTGAATGATAATTTAGTGATAGTAAACAGGAACCCTGAGGTCCTCCAGCTTTCCTCTCACTTAGGACTTGATCCTTGTCTTCATCGAGATGCTTGGGATTGAAAGTGGGGTCTTCTGTGTTGCTCCCCCACCCAACTAAGTTTTCTATCCGACTATTCCTTCTTTTTACATCAAAACAATATTCTTTAAAACAGGTGTGCAACAGCAATAAGAATTGCCACTGCAACTCAGGGTGGGCCCCTCCCTTCTGCAATGCCAAAGGATATGGTGGCAGCGTCGACAGCGGACCTCCGTATAATGGTAAGTCATGGGAGGAAAATAATGGCGTTCGTTTCTTTATATCCAAGAGTGTCAGGGTGGTGTACAATAAAAAACAATTTAGATCCATCAACAAGAATAACAATCATTCAAAAGATTACCGTTGCCTAAAGGGTGGAGGATTATCAGTATGTCATAGTGAACTTCCAGGTGTTGCTGGAGTCCAGTTTCCGTCTCCAAACCCATCTGGTTCTGTGACCTGATCCTGCTGGAAGTTTGCAATTTCAGTCCCATGGAAGGAAGTGCTACAGCAGTGGTGCCCAACCTTTTTTTGACCAGAGCCCACTTGACCAGGGACCATTTGATCAGGGCCCACTTTGACCAGGGCCCCCTTTGACCAGGGATCACTTTGACCAGGGCCCACTTGACCAGGGACCACTTTGATCAGGGCTCACTTTGACCAGGGACCACTTGACCAGGGACCACTTTGACCAGGGACCACTTTGACCAGGGACCACTTTGACCAGGGCCCACTTGACCAGGAACTCCTTTGATCAGGGCCCACTTTGACCAGGGCCCACTTTCACCAGGGACCACTTTGACCAGGGACCACTTTGACCAGGGCACCCTTTGACCAGGGACCATTTGACCAGGGGTCACTTTGACCAGGAACTCCTTTGCCCAGGGCACCCTTTGACCAGGGACCACTTTGACCAGAGTCCCATTTGACCAGGGACCACTTTGACTAGGGACCACTTGAGCAGGGCCCACTTTGAGCAGGGCCCACTTGACCAGAAACCATTTGACCAGGGACCACTTGACCAGGGACCACTTTGACCAGGGCCCACTTTGGCCATGGCCCACTTGACCAGAAACCATTTGACTAGAGACACTTAACCAGGGCTCACTTTGACCATGGACTACTTTGACCAGAGACCACGTTAACCAGGGCCCACTTCACCAGGAACCATTTGACCAGGGACTACTTGACCAGAGACCACTTTGACCAGGGACCGTTCTCCAACATTAATACCCAAAGGGTTATTTGGTCAACTTTAGATTCAGTTTGAGGTGCTGATTCAGACAATTGCATTGGATAGACCACATCAGCTCTAATTTCTGATACAGAACTTACGTCATGGTCAGCAACAGGGAAGGAGTGGCAGGTGGCATGAAAGGAGCGAACATAAAATAAAATAAAGAGAAAGGAGGCTCGCGGACCAGATTTCCGTCCTCGCGGCCCACTGGTATTCCATGGCCCACAGGTTAAGAACCACCATGCTACAGGAATGGAACTAAAAGTTTTACTTCTTCGTCCTCTGTCCTTTCCAGATGAAGACACCACAACGAGGAACTGGCTGCTGGCCTTCTTCTTCCTGATTCTCCCTCTATTATTGAGTGTCGTTTTCTGCTATTTAATGCGGAATCGTTTGGGGTATTCCTTAAGGCCACTAATAGAGAGTTGTTGCGGGTGAGTATTTCCCCCAGTTCTAAAAATGGACCAGAAATTCAAGAATCACAGAGGCTTTGTCAGAGCCTTTGATCCTCCTACGGCTCTGTCTATTGCAATCCAAAACAGCTCAAAGGCTGTAGTCTCGGTGTGTATGCAAAAGGCATACTCTGTTCTAGGAATTTTCAACTTTGGAAAGTACTTACGGGGTTGCTGAGCATTGCCTGTCATTTGTCTGTCTATTCAGATGTTTCAGCAGATCGCGTCACAGGAGGCAAGAGCCGGTTGGCTCTGAGTTCCCACCGAACGTGCCGTACCCGCCCATGGATACATCATCCCAAATGGTAGGAGCTTCTCTGTATTTTTTTAAAATAAGGAAAAACGAACAGGTCTTGGTGAAGGATTTCCTGAATGCTACCAACCTCAACCATTAGAGCAGAGCTTTCCAAATTTTTCATGTTGGTAACACACTTATTAAACATGCATCCTTTCGCGACATAATAGCAAACCGGAAGTTAAACCAACCCCTTGTAAGAGTTTACTACAATATATAGGACTAGCCGTCCCTTGCCACGCATTGCAGTGGCCCACTTTGGTGGTCATGGGCGTTTTGTGTGGGAGGTTTTGCCCAATTGTATCATTGGTGGGGTTCAGAATGCTCTGTGATTGTAGGTGAACTATAAATCCCAGCAACTACAACTCCCAAATGTCAAGATTCTATTTTACCCAAACTCCGCCAATGTTCACATTTGGACATATTGAGTATTTGTGTAGAGTTTGGTCCAGATCCATCATTGTTTGAGTCCACGATGATCTCTGGATATAGGTGAACTACAACTCCAAAACCAAAGGACACTGCCCACCAAACCCTTCCAGTATTTTCTGTTGGTCATGGGAGAACTGTGTGGGAAGTTTGGCCCAATTTTCTCGTTGGTGGGGTTCAGAATGCTCTTTGATTATAAGTGAACTATAAATCCTAGCAACTACAACTCCCAAATGTCAAGATTCCATTTTCCCCAAACTCCATCATTGTTTACATTTGAGCATAGTGAGTATTTGTGTAGAGTTTGGTCCAGATCCATCATTGTTTGAGTCCACGGTGATCTCTGGATGTAGGTGAACTACAACTCCAAAACCAAAGGACACTGCCCACCAAACCCTTCCAGTATTTTCTGTTGGTCATGAGAGAACCGTGTGCCAAGTCTGGTTCAATTCCATCGTTGGTGGGGTTCAGAATGCTCTTTGATTGTAGGTGAACTATAAATCCCAGCAACTGCAACTCCCAAATGACAAAATCAATTTTTTTGAGTGAAGGACATACATTGGGTTGTTGGGTGTCTTGTGTCCAAATTTGGTGTCAATTCCCCCAGTGGTTTTTGAGTTCTGTTAATCCCACAAACGAACATTACATTGTTATTTATATAGATATAATACATATAAGTTTCATATAATCTTTACTTTATAAACGAAGTTTGAACATTTTCCTTTTACACTTCGTATGTATTAAATATTTATTTATTTATTATCAAAAGCATTTCATACCTTAGTATAAAACAGATGAAAAAAGGAGCACAAGCGGCTAAATATCTTTTAAACAAAAACGGGCAACAGTGACTGCGTTGTCTGTAGCCTCAAACAATTCTTCCTCTCTGCGTGAGGCAGGACATTGCGGACAATCATACGAATGCGGAGTTGTCTGTTCTGCTCCACAATCACACAAATTAGAGGACTCTTCTAGACTGTGCTATTTTGCTAGATTGTCTTTTAATCTGCTCACTCTGCTTCTGAGATTGGGAAAGGCGTACGGCAGGGTTGTATCCTCTCCCCCAACCTATTCCATTTGTAGGCAGAACACATCATGCGATGTGTGGGGATTGAGGAATGCAAAGCTGGGGTGAAAATTGCTGGAAGGAACATTAACAACCTCAGATATGCAGATGACACCACTCTGATGGCCGAAAGCGAGGAAGAGCTGAGGAGCCTTCGAATCAAGGTGGAAGAAGAAAGCGCAAAAGCTGGGTTGCAGCTAAACATCAAAAAACCCAAGATTATGGCAACAAGAATGATTGACAACTGGGAAATAGAGGGAGAAAATGTGGAGGCCGTGACAGGGTGTGTATTTCTAGGTGGGAAGATGAGTGCAGACGCAGACTGTGGCCAGGACATCAGGAGATGCTTCCTTCTTGGGAGGAGAGCAATGTCCAGTCTCGATGAAATAGTGAAGAGTAGAGACATCACACTGGCAACGAAGATCTGCACCGTTAAAGCCATGGTATTCCCCATAGTAGTCACCTACGGATGTGAGAGCTGGACCTTAGGGAAGGCTGAGCAAAGGAAGAGAGATGCTTTTGAGCTGTGGTGTTGGAGGAAAGTGCTGAGAGTGCCTTGGACTGCGAGAAGATCCAACCAGTCCGTCCTCCAGGAAAGAAAGCCCGACTGCTCACTGGAGGGAAGGAGACGAGAGGGAAAGTTGAAGTCCTTTGGCCACATCAGGAGGAGACAGGAATCATAGAATCATAGAATCATAGAATCAAAGAGTTGGAAGAGACCTCAAGGGCCATCCAGTCCAACCCCATTCTGCCAAGAAGCAGGAATATTGCATTCAAATCACCCCTGACAAATGGCCATCCAGCCTCTGCTTAAAAGCTTCCAAAGAAGGAGCCTCCACCACACTCCGGGGCAGAGAGTTCCACTGCTGAACGGCTCTCACAGTCAGGAAGTTCTTCCTAATGTTCAGATGGAATCTCCTCTCTTGTAGTTAGAAGCCATTGTTCCGCGTCCTAGTCTCCAAGGAAGCAGAAAACAAGCTTGCTCCCTCCTCCCTGTGGCTTCCTCTCACATATTTATACATGGCTATCATATCTCCTCTCAGCCTTCTCTTCTTCAGGCTAAACATGCCCAGTTCCCTAAGCCGCTCCTCATAGGGCTTGTTCTCCAGACCCTTGATCATTTTAGTCGCCCTCCTCTGGACACATTCCAGCTTGTCGATATCTCTCTTGAATTGTGGGGCCCAGAATTGGAAAGCTTAGAGAAAGGAATGATGCTGGGGAAAGTGGAAGGCAAAAGGAAGAGGGTCCGACCAAGGGCAAGATGGATGGATGATGTCCTTGAAGTGACTGGTTTGACCTTGAAGGAGCAGAGGGTGCCGTGGTCTGGTCCATGAGATCACGAAGAGTTGGAAAGGACTGAATGAATGAACAACAACAACAATTCTGCTTCTGAGTCTTTCCAGGGACTTCCAAGTTGCTCATTCTTTGCCCCTTGGGGAAGACCCTTGTGGGGGGGGGGGGCATCCAATTGGGATTTCTTCCCCGGGTTTAGCTGCCCAGAGGGTTACTCTTGCTGTTGCTGGGGGAATGTTAAGAGGAGTGGTGGTTCTCATGAAGCTTTCCCTTGATTTGTGTCTACTGGGAGGAGACTGATAGCGATGCAGTGGGTGGCTTTCACAGTGTTCCAACCTCATTTCTCTCACAGTTAGCAGCAACTTCCCATCACACATCGGGGGCTAGCAATGCCAGGCGTAGGTCTGAGACATCCTGTGATTATTCTGCATGTTTCGTTCATTGCTATGTTACCTGGTTCGGGTGGGCAGGCTTAGAATCATAGAATCATAGAATCATAGAATCAAAGAGTTGGAAGAGACCTCATGGGCCATCCAGTCCAACCCCATTCTGCCAAGAAGCAGGAATATTGCATTCAAATCACCCCTGACAAATGGCCATCCAGCCTCTGCTTAAAAGCTTCCAAAGAAGGAGCCTCCACCACACTCCGGGGCAGAGAGTTCCACTGCTGAACGGCTCTCACAGTTAGGAAGTTCTTCCTCATGTTCAGATGGAATCTCCTTTCTTGTAGTTTGAAGCCATTGTTCCATTGCGTCCTAGTCTGCAAGGAAGCAGAAAACAAGCTTGCTCCCTCCTCCCTGTGGCTTCCTCTCACATATTTATACATGGCTATCATATCTCCTCTCAGCCTTCTCTTCTTCAGGCTAAACATGCCCAGTTCCCTAAGCCGCTCCTCATAGGGCTTGTTCTCCAGACCCTTGATCATTTTAGTCGCCCTCCTCTGGACACATTCCAGCTTGTCAATATCTCTCTTGTGCCAAACAGGGCAGGCGTACTTGGCAGTTAAGACAAGGCCAGGGCTGATGTTCTTATTAATTTTGGGTCTGCCAGTAAGTTTCCGCAGGATGTTATTGCATGCAGCTACCTTGTGCTTGGTGTTCCTGCAGTGTTTCCTAAAGGGTCGTGTTTGACCTGAGATTTGTCTTGATTTAAGTCGTTGACGTGCTGGCTGATACCCAAACAGGGGATGAGCTGGAGATGTCTCTGCCTTGGTCCTTTCACTCTTGGCTGCTACTTCCCGGCGGATGTCAGGTGGTGCAATACCGGCTAAGCAGTGTAATTTCTCCAGTGGTGTAGGGCGCAGACACCCTGTGATAATGCGGCATGTCTCATTAAGAGCCACATCCACTGCTTTAGTGTGGTGAGATGTGTTCCACACTGGGCATGCATACTCAGCAGCAGAGTAGCACAGCGCAAGGGCAGATGTCTTAACTGTATCTGGTTGTGATCCCCAGGTTGTGCCAGTCAGCTTTCGTATGATATAGTTTCTAGCACCCACTTTTTGCTTGATGTTCAGGCAGTGCTTCTTGTAGGTCAGAGCACGGTCCAGAGTGACTGCCAGGGATTTGGGTGCGCTGCAATGCTCCAGTGGGATTCTTTTCTTCCCAGGTAATAATCCTCAGAGCTTGGGATGCTTGTCTGTTCTTGATATGAAAGGCACATGTCTGTGTTTTAGATGGGTTGGGGGTCAGCTGGTTTTCCCTGTAATAGGCAGTAAGAGCACCTAGGGCTTTGGAGAGCTTCTGTTCAACCATCTCAAAGCTCCCTGCTTGAGCTGTAATGGCACGATCATCAGCATAGATGAAACTCTCTGTCCCTTCTGGCAGTGGCTGGTCATTTGTGTAGATGTTGAATATGGATGGAGCAAGCATGCTCCCCTGAGGCAGGCCGTTCTTCTGTTTCCGCCATCTGCTTCTCTGGCCCTGGAACTCAACAAAAAAGCTCCTGTTTTGTAGCAGGTTTCCTATGAGGCGGGTGAGGTGGTCGTCCTTTGTGACTCTGAGATGACACCAAGATACTTAGGATAGAAACAGTGTTCAGGCTCTTTGGCCTTCCCAGGCACTAAAGTTGATTCTTGTGTAGTTTCCTCTATAGCCGCTCCATGTGGTTCATCACAAACATAGTTGTCAACAGATTTTATTTTCTGAATTAGAAACGTATTCATATTTAGGGGTAATTGTTTTATTAATACACTTTTGGTTCCTGGTTTTCTCCCAGAACATGCAGACGAAGAGATATCCTGTGCCATCTTACACAGCCAATCAACAACCATATGGTGAACATTTCTACTACGCACCTCCTCATTCTTCTCCAAGATCGGCAGCGCTGCCCACCGAACAGCATTACATCCCATCAAGGTTGGTAATAACACTGGAAAAAGACATAGATAAAAGAACGTGAATTCATCCATCCATCCATAATTTTATTTATCATCTCTGACTCGCAGAGTTTTTGGAGCATGCCACAGAGGTTCTCCATTTCTCTCGTTGCATTTCCATTGATCTGTTAAATGCGCTAAAGTGGCATATGTTGTTTCTGGCCTGAATTCCCCTTTGCACCCAACACTACACAAGAGTCCAGTATTACTAACTAAACAGATGACTGAAGAAAGAAAATATAAAAATGGTAAAAAAGTGAAAGGTAATACAAAAAGCAATGTCCCAAAAAAAGGAATAGGAAAAAAGGCTATTAAAAGGCAATAGTCCATAAATCAGAGTTCTGTTCCAAAAGGGACAAAGGACATGAAAAATCAGGAGTCAAAACATAAACATAAATCCATAACCAGGAACATGGGAACTTCTTCCAAAACATGAATCCATGAACATGAGTACAAAAATTTACCAAAGAACTTAAAGATAGACTCGAATGTAAAACAAGACCAAGATGTACATGGCAACGCAGCGTTGCCTGCTCTAACCCTTTTATTTATTTATTTATTTATTTATTTACTTCATTTGTTGACCGCCGTTCTCAGCCCTAGGGCGACTCACGGCGGTGTACAACATATAAAAACACAGTTTACAATAGAACAATAGCACAAAATATCAACACTATCAATAATACAACAATCAAATAATTACACTAAATCATCCGCGCCGTCTCTTCATAGAATCATAAACCCATCTCGTAGTCCATATTCCGTTCCAGTCGTCATTACCAATTGTTTTAGCACTCAGTTAAACGCCTTCTCAAATAGCCAAGTCTTTAGGCTCCTGCGAAATGACATAAGGGAGGGCGCCTGTCTGATGTCTACAGGGAGAGTGTTCCACAGCCGGGGGGCCACCACCGAGAAGGCCCTATCTCTCGTCCCCGCCAGGCGTGCCTGTGAGGCAGGCGGGATCGAGAGAAGGGTCTCCCCAGACGATCTCAAGGTCCTCGTGGGCTCATAAGCCGAGATTCGGTCAGACAGGTATTTTGGGCCGGAACCGTTTAGGGCTTTGTAGGATAACACCAGCACCTTAAATTGGGCCCGGTAGCAGATCGGCAGCCAGTGGAGCTGGAACAACAAGGGCGTTGTGTGCTCCCTACGTCCCGCTCCTGTTAGTAACATGGCTGCCGCGCGCTGGACTAGCTGAAGCTTCCGGGCCGTCTTCAAGGGCAGCCCCACGTAGAGAGCGTTGCAGTAGTCAAGGCGGGATGTGACCAGAGCGTGTACCACCGTGGCCAAATCAGACTTCCCAAGGTACGGGCGCAGCTGGCGCACGAGCCTAAGCTGTGCAAATGCTCCCCTGGTCACCGCTGAAACCTGGGGATCCAGGCTCAACGACGAATTTTAGTCAACAATACTTTAATTTGAGGAGCATGCCATGATGTCATGCCTTTGACACCTGCTCTGTTGCTTCAAGGATTTCTTACAGAGTCTCTGTGACCTCCATAATCTGGCTCCCTCCTCCCGGAGATCCGAGCCTCAAACTCCTACTGACCTCAGGTGTGATCCCAGGGAAAAGATCTCTGCCTTCCAGCTCCTTATCTTCCGATGCCACCACATCTCCCTTACCAGACACAGATCCATTCTCCCAGCAGAATCGTGATCTAAAATCCCCTCATTTCCCACCTCTGATAGAACAATCTCATCTTTAGCTCTGGCTGAACTACAACACTGGGAAACAAAGTTTTATGTGTATGAGGGAAGGGAAGGACAAAGAGAGCCATCTTGCTATGGAGACAGTCTTTCTCAGAGCTCGAGAAGGGAGAAAGTAGGTGGACAGTAGGGCTGGGCGGTTTTGTTCGTTAATTTCGTAATTCGTTAATAATTCGTATTTAAAGTGGCTTACAATCCGATATTGAACCATTCAGGAGCAACTAAAAATCGAAACGAATTTTTGAAATTTATTTTGTAATTGTTTTGAAATTGTTTCAAAATTGTTTCGTAATTATTTTGTTATTATTTCTGTATGTCTGGTGCAAGTTTTATAGTTGTTGTTTGTTTTATCAGTGATTAAAAAATAAATTATCACGCCAACAGTCAACAACAGAGGGAGAGGGAAGCTTCAGAAGTTCCCCCGGTCCCATTGGGAGGGTTTTTTAGCGTATTGCGCAATCGCGTCCGCCATTAACGAATCGATTAGTTATTGTTTCGAAATTGTTTCGTAATTTCCGAAATTTCGTAAATATCAAACTTTTTTAAAGAAAATTTTTGGAATTCTTTTAAAAAACGAAACGCAAAAACCCCCTAAAAACGAATCGAGTTTAGAAACAAATTTTTCCGTGGTTGCCCAGCCCTCGTGGACAGAGGTTCCAGTGACACCAGGGCAACACTTTTGGAGCATGTAAGGAATCAGTGAATGTGTGTGTGTCAACTGTAAAATAAGATGCATGAAGCTGATTGGCCAAGCTATGCCCAGGGAGCAGGCTTGGCATGGGACTTTTGGATACTGTTACATTTTTGTTCAGGTTTCAGTTATGTAAGTGCTTGGAACAGCAGAGAGAGAGAGTTTGGAGTGTGTTCTTGCTTCATGAACTGCTGAAGGAGTTTATCTACATGGACAAAGAAACACAATTTTACACCTCTCATAAAAGGACATTATATGAGTTGATACAAGTGATCACATTGCAAATATGTTGTTCTGAACTACAAAGATTTATTTTATTTATTTTATTTATTTACTTCATTTGTTGACCGCCGTTCTCAGCCCTAGGGTGACTCACGGCGGTGTACAACATATAAAAACACAGTTTACAATAGAGCAATAGCACAACAAAATATCAGCAACTATCAATAATACAACAATCAAATAATTACACTAAATCATCCGCGCCGTCTCTTCATAGAATCATAAACCCATCTCGTAGTCCATATTCCGTTCCAGTCGTCATTACCAATTGTTTTAGCACTTAGTTAAACGCCTTCTCAAATAGCCAAGTCTTTAGGCTCCTGCGGAATGACATAAGGGAGGGTGCCTGTCTGATGTCTACAGGGAGAGTGTTCCACAGCCGGGGGGCCACCACCGAGAAGGCCTTATCTCTCGTCCCCGCCAGACATGCCTGTGAGGCAGGCGGGACCGAGAGAAGGGCCTCCCCAGACGATCTCAAGGCCCTCGTAGGCTCATAGGCCGAGATGCGGTCAGACAGGTATTTTGGGCCGGAACCGTTTAGGGCTTTGTAGGCCAACACCAGCACCTTAAATTGGGCCCGGTAGCAGATCGGCAGCCAGTGGAGCTGGAACAACAAGGGCGTTGTGTGCTCCCTGCGTCCCGCTCCTGTTAGTAACATGGCTGCCGCGCGCTGGACTAGCTGAAGCTTCCGGGCCGTCTTCAAGGGCAGCCTCACGTAGAGAGCGTTGCAGTAGTCAAGGCGGGATGTGACCAGAGCGTGTACCACCGTGGCCAAGTCAGACTTCCCAAGAGTGAACTATTTGGTATTCATTGTTCATCTGCATGGCATATTTTCTTTCTCTGGCAAGGCAGTGTTTGGGCTGATCAAACCTGAACTACATGTGGTTTATTTACATTAGGCCACAACTTTGCATACATGTTAGTTCAAATTTTAAAAAGAAAGGCCAGACGATTGATTCTTTATGTTCTTTGCAGGCCTCCCCCGCCGGCGATGAAGCCTCCGAAAACTCAGGAACCCTTGATCCCTTCTCGCCCTGCGCCTTTGCCGCCCAAATAACTTTCCGTCTTCCGCCTTTCACGAGCTGCCCTCCTTGCTGGGACAAAGCTGCGTTGGTCTCGCATCAAGCGGCCCTTGAAACCCTTCCTTTTCCCCCTCAGCACTGGATAAGGAAAAAAAGCAAAGCAAAACATAAAACAAAAGAATTTTTTTTTTTGCAAAACCAAGGAATGTAAACTTATCAAGCAAAATACCTCTACCAAAGCTGCAGGAAGCGAAACCACCGAGGCTGTGAAAAACTGTCTGTCCAAACTGCAGTGGGGCTGCGCTGCTGGAAAAGCGGATCGGCCTCAAATATAGCAATCTTTTGGACGTCGCGATGTCGCCCTTCCTTTCTATATGTTTTAATGATCAATATTCCTTATATGGATTCCCTTCCGACCCAGGCTGTCTTCCGTAGGCAATTTAAGGTTGAGTGAAGACAGGCATAGCATGGTTAGTTTGATCAGGGGACCAGGCGTTTCAGCCATGTCGAGCTTATTGAAAAATTTCTGCATGTGGGTATGGATTGCTGCGTTTGAATGGCGTCCGTTTGCATTCCCAAATTACTCACTCATTGGGATCAATCTTGCACTTTTAAACATTAATAAGACAAACAACGGACTTTCCAAAGTTAACGTGTTGCACTTTAAAGCGGAAAAGTATGGCAAGACTGATTGCAAGACTTGCATTCGATTTGCTGGTGGGTACATCTGTCTGTTGCTCAAATAAGTCAAGTTGAGGGCTCTCTTTCAAAAACATATGTTATACCTGTCTTCACTTGCAACTGCATCAAGATAAACCTCAATTTAGGTTAGGCCAGGAAGAGAAAAAGGTTGGAGTTCTAATTGCAAACAGTAAGGAAAACTACGAGGTTTATCCGGAAAGTGAAGTTACAAGATTTTTTTTAAATACAGAGAATGAATATATTTTAATCAAACTGACGTGGATGGTAGCACAGGTATTGCATTATTTTTCCACGTTGTCACCAGTCAGTTCAGTACATTTTGTCATCTGCAGGACAAGTTTTGGATGCCTGTGTCATAGAAGTTTCCCTCCACCTTTTTCAGCCAGTTTGTCACTTTGATTTTCACCTTGTCGTCATCGGAAAAGTGTTTTCCACCCAGGTGTTCCTTCAATTGAGTGAGCAGATGATAGTCACTGGGTGTGAAATTGGGGCTGTGAGATAGGTGGCTTAAAACATCCCAACCAAATGAAGTCATCAACTCTTGTGTTGCATGAGCGGTGTGCGGACATGCACTGTCACGAAAGATAGCGATTCTCGCTATCAGCATCCCATGACATTTGCTTTGGATGGCTCTGTGAAGTTTCTTCATGGTCTCACAATATATTCTGTAGGAGTGTCCGGTGGCGCAATAGGTTAAACCCTTGTGCCGGCAGGACTGAAGACCGACAGGTCCGAGATTCGAATCTGGGGAGAGTGTGGATGAGCTCCCTCTGTCAGCTCCAGCTCCCCATGTGGGGACACAAGAGAAGCCTCCCACAAGGATGGGAAAACATCAAACATCCAGGTGTCCCTTGGCAAAATGTCTTTGCAGACGGCCAATTCTCTCACACCAGAAACAACTTACATTTTCTCAGGTCACTCCTGACACGAAGAAGAAAATCCGTACCCATTTTGTCACATGCTGTCTTAACATTACGCCCTGTCCATAAACTGAAATGATTTTGTGATGAATCGCAGCGACCCATAGCATTTAGGTAGTGTATTACAACTTCACACTTGGAGGGAAACATAATGAGTAGGCTCATCTCTAACCTTCACCACGCCAGTCGATGAGCTACTGACGACCGGCACTGCTCGTTCATTTCCGCTGGCTTCCCACTATACCAAATTCCCCGCGAGAGCTGCATGCCTTGTAACCTTACTTTCCGGATAACCCTTGTATAATGCATATCTATCTCTAACGGAGAATTCCAGTGGAGTCAAGGTAAGTCTGTGCAGGATTGCAGATATACTTTATGGATTGGTCGAAAGATAATATGCCTTTTATCTGTGTTTCCTTCCTGATTAAAAGATGGAGGGAAAGAAAAGACATTCGAAGAGGACATTTCCTAGAGTCTTCTAAAAATACTAAACGAACCAAGGAGAGAAACCCTACGTTTCGTAAGATGAAATATTTCATAGCTAGTACGTTCTTAGGTTTTTAATGTATGAAACGGGAGCGTGCCCATAGCGATATTAACCCAATTTAAAACAAAGGCAAATTTTTACAGTGCTGACTGACACTAAACTGTAGTTAATAAAGGGCGTTAGGTTGAACTTAACAATGTTTAGCTAACCAATAGAAGAGCAGCAGATTCTTCTCATTTACCACTAATGAACCGTTCTCCCGAAAAGTATGAAATTGTCCATTTTATTTTTTTCTTTGGACAAGGCTAGCAGTGGAGCTGCTAACGGTTTACAAATGTTCTTTTGGATTTTTAAATTAAAGATGGAAGAAAAGGATTTCGCAACGGTTCACAGTTCTTTTGGATTTTCCAGGAAGCAAAGAGATTCCGGAAAACGCAACGACAACCAGAACTCAAGGATAAAATATACAAAGCACACATTTCGTTCTGTTATATATTCCTTGGTGTCTCCATATATTGTTGGGGAGGAGGGAGAGGGTTTCTGTGTTTGGAAGGGGAAAAAAGCAATTTAAATGGGAATATTGCAAAGGTACCATGTGCATCCTTCATTCCATCCTAATACTATTTGATATGTTGTCGAAGGCTTTCATGGCTGGAATCATTGGGCTGCTGTGAGTTTTCCAGGCTGTCTGGCCAGGTTCCAGAAGCACTCACTCCTGACGTTTGGCCCACATCTATGGCAGGTGTCCTCAGAAGTTGTGAGGTCTATTGGAAACTAGGAAAACGGTTAGTATACCAGCTGTTAGGATTTCTGGGAGTTGTAGGCCAAAAACATCTGGGGACCCCAGGTTGAGAACCACTGTTCTAGAGGCATTCTCTCCTGACGCTTTGCCTGCATCTATGGCAAGCATCCTCACTGCGTCTGGAGAAATGTCAGGAAAGAATGCCTCTAGAACAGTGTTTCTCAACCTGGGGGTCGGGACCCCTGGAGGGGTCGCAAGGGGGTGTCAGAGGGGTCGCCAAAGACAATTAGAAAACACAGTATTTTCTGTTGGTCATGGGGGTTCCTTGTGGGAGGTTTGGCCCAATTCTATCATTGGTAGGGTTCAGTATGCTCTTTGATTATAGGTGAAATATAAATCCCAGCAACTACAACTTCCAAATGTCAAGTCTTATCATCCCCAAACTCCACCAGTGTTGGGCATATTGAGTATCCGTGCCAAGTTTGGTCCAGATCCATCACTGTCTGAATCCACAGTGCTCTCTGGATGTAGGTGAACTACAACTCCAAAACCCAAGGTCAATGCCCACCAAACCCTTCTAGTGTTTTCTGTTGTTCATGGGAGCTCTGTGTGCCAAGTTTGATTCAATTCCATCGTTGGTGCAGTTCAGAATGCTCTTTGATTGTAGATGAACTATAA
This sequence comes from Anolis sagrei, assembly GCF_037176765.1. Lineage (NCBI taxonomy): Eukaryota > Metazoa > Chordata > Lepidosauria > Squamata > Anolidae > Anolis > Anolis sagrei. Next base: position 2,911,023 of record NC_090027.1, read on the forward strand.
ATCCCAGCAACTACAACCTCCAAATGACAAAATCAATCCTCCCCTCAACCCCACCTATATTCAAATTTTGGGTATTTATCGGATATTTACAAGATGATTCATAACAGGAGCAAAATTACAGTAGTGAACTGGCAATGAAAATAATATTATGGTTGCGGGTCACAACAACATAAGGAACTGTATTAAGGAGTCATGGCATTAGGATAGTTGAGAACCACTGCTCTAGAACATGGCCATATAGCCCGAAAACACCTACAACAACCCAGACCTCACAGCCTGAGGATACTTGACATAGATGTGGGCAAAACATCAGGAGAGAAGACTTCTGAAACATGGCCAGACAGCCCGGAAAAATCTGAGCAACCCAGACTGATATTTGTCAGGGTCACAATGCTATGCAAATAATGCTAATGACATGCAAATTAGCAGCAGCTCTTTGGCTTTGGATGCACTTCCCTCGTGGCCTTCAAAAACCTAAGCCAAATTGATCATTTTTATAAATGCATACAAGGAAGGGCTGAGAAGGGGAATATATGATATGGAAATGCCAGCCCTGCAATTGTTGGATGTTGACAGTACAATCACTACGTCCTTCCATCAACTCATCATATATACATTTGCCGTAAGATCCTTTTCTTTGTGAAGGCACCCGCCCGCCGTGGTGCAAAACCCACGTTGATTTTAAGCCCATTGCAACTGTTATGAGCACTTTAAATCCTGGCAGCCTGCTGAAAAATCCACTCTACGTATATATCTTCCCACACTAATTCCTTTGAAAATGTTGCTTTTCACGTCAGTCAGGATGTTTACATTGGCTAAGCCGTCTCGGATAGATTGCCTAAATCTTGTCGGATTGAATTTTGTCAATCTTTGCACCATTGATGAAGCCGGTTTGTGGTTGTATCTGTTAACAAGAGTCTTCTGGACGCGGTGGCGGGATTATCTTGTTATATTTAGAATCTGATTAGTTTTGCGATACGAAGAAGCGGCGTCCGCTCCATTTGCTCCAGAATAAAACCGTTCTCATTAAATTAAGACGTTTCCTCCCATGTGGCAACCACTGTTCGGCACATACGTGTTCGGTACATTTCTCCATAACTCTTGCCAAAACTATGAGAGAGAGTCTTTAACAGTGTTTGTATGTATTCCTATATAAATATATGTCTGCATTCGCAGTAATAAAATACTTGAACTATTGTAGTCTTCCCAGTATTTTGGAAAATGGCCATAGAGATCCTGTCTATGTCAAGTCCACAATTTGGAAGGCTGTTTCTGCACTACTTGAAATGCCAGCTTTCCACATTCATCTTTTTCTGTATCTTTTCCTTTTCCTATCTCTTTCTGCCTCTTTTTTTTCTTCCTTCTCTCTTTCTTGTCCTCCTTCTGTCTCCTTTCCCATCTATTTTTTTCCCTCACCTCCTTTCTTTTCCTCCTCCCGGTTTTTCTTTCCTTTTCTACTCCCTTTCTCTCCTGATTTTTCTTCTCCTCTATCTTTGCCTTCTCTTCCTTTACTGAATTTTCCTTCTTCTCTTTCTCCTCCTATTCCTTTCTCTTTTTCTCCTCCACTTTGTTTCTCATCTTTTCTTCTCCTCTTTTCCTTTCTTCACCTCTTCCTCCTTTCATTTCTCTTTCCTTTCTCTTCCTCCTCTTCTCATTCTCTCCCTTGTCTTTTCTTGTCTTATCTTCCTTTCCCTTCTTTTCAATCTCTTTTCTTTCTCCTTTCTCTCTCCTTTATTTTCTTCTTCCCCTTTTTGTTCTTCCTCCCTTTTTCTTTTCCTTTCTTCACCTTCTCTTTCTTCTCTTTTCCTTCTCTTCTTCCTCCCGTTTTCTTTTCCTTTCCTCTGCTTCATTTTCTTCTTCCCTTTCTCCTTTTTCTTTCCCTTCCCCTTCTCTTCCTCCTCTTCTTCATTTATCTCTTTTTCTTCATCTTCTTTTTCTTCTTTCCTTTCTTTCCCCTCTTTTCTATTTTCACTTTCTTTTTCTCCTTCCCCTTCTCCTCCTTTTTGTATTTTCCTTTCCTCTCCTTCCCTTTCTCTTCCTCCTCTCTTCGCTTTCTTATTCTTCCTTTTCTCTAATTCTTCTTCCTCCTTTTTTTGCTTTCTTATTCTCCTTCCCTTTCTCTTCCTCCTCCTTCCCTTCACTTTTTCTTTACATTCCCTTTCTCTTCCTCCTCTTTCCCCTCTTCCATTTTCTCTTTTCCTTTCTTCACCTCCTTTTCATGTTTCCCTTCTCTTCCTCAATTTTCTTCCTTTCCTTGCCTTCATTTTCTTCTTCCCTTTCTCCCACTTTTCTTTTCCTTCTCTTCCTCCTCTTGTTTCTCTTTTCCTTTCATCTTCTTGCTTGCATTTCTTTCTCCTTTTCCTTTCTTCATGTTCTTTCTCTCCTCATCTTTCCCTTCTCTTCCTCCCTTTTCTTTTCCTTTCCTCTCCTTCATTTTCTTCTTCCCCTTTCCTCCTTTCTTTCCCCTCTTCCTCCCTTTTCTCTTTTCCTTTCCTCTCCTTCATTTTCTTCTTCCCCTTTCCTCCTTTCTTTCCCCTCTTCCTCCCTTTTCTCTTTTCCTTTCCTCTCCTTCATTTTCTTCTTCCTCCTCTTTTTCTTTTCATTTCTTCCCCTTCTTTCCCTCCTTTCTTTTCCTTCTCCTGTTTCTCTTTTCCTTTCTTCATCTTTTTTCTCCTTCCCTTTCTCTTCCTTTTCTTCCTTTCTTCACCTTCTTTTTCTCCTCCTCTTCCTCCTTTTTCTTTTCCTTTCCTCTCCTTCATTTTCTTCTTCCCTTTTCCCTCCTTTCTTCGTCCTTTCTCCTTCTCTTCCTCCTTTTTCTTTCCCTTCTCTTCCTCCTTTATCTCTTTTCCTTTCTTCACCTTCTTTTTGTCATCTTTCCCTTCTCTTCCTCCTTTTTCTTTTCCTTTCTTCGCCTTCTTTTTCTTCTCCTCTTCCTCCTTTTTCTCTTTTCCTTTCCTCTCCATCATTTTCTTCTTCCCTTTCCCTCCTTTCTTCGTCCTTTCTCCTTCTCTTCCTCCTTTTTCTTTCCCTTCTCTTCCTCCTTTATCTCTTTTCCTTTCTTCACCTTCTTTTTGTCATCTTTCCCTCCTCTTCCTCCTTTTTCTTTTCCTTTCTTCGCCTTCTTTTTCTCCTCCTCTTCCTCCTTTTCTTTTCCTTTCCTCTCCATCATTTTCTTCTTCCCTTTCCCTCCTTTCTTCGTCCTTTCTCCTTCTCTTCCTCCTTTTTCTTTCCCTTCTCTTCCTCCTTTATCTCTTTTCCTTTCTTCGCCTTCTTTTTGTCATCTTCCCCTTTTCCTTTTCTTCCTTTTTCTCTTTTCCTTTCTTCACCTTCTTTTTGTCATCTTCCCCTTCTCTTCCTTCTTTTTCTTTTCCTTCTCTTCCTCCTCCTTTTTCTCTTTTCCTTTCTTCCCCTTCTTTTTTTCATCTTCCCCTTCTCTTCCCCCTTTTTCTTTTCCTTCTCTTCCTCCTCCTTTTTCTCTTTTCCTTTCTTCACCTTCTTTTTGTCATCTTCCCCTTTTCCTTCTCTTCCTTTTTCTCTTTTCCTTTCTTCGCCTTCTTTTTGTCATCTTTCCCTTCACTTCCTCCTTTTTCTTTTCCTTCTCTTCCTCCTCCCTTTTCTCTTTTCCTTTCTTCCCCTTCTTTTTGTCATCTTTCCCTTCTCTTCCTCCTTTTTCTTTTCCTTCTCTTCCTCCTCCCTTTTCTCTTTTCCTTTCTTCCCCTTCTTTTTGTCATCTTTCCCTTCTCTTCCTCCTTTTTCTTTTCCTTCTCTTCCTCCTCCTTTATCTCTTTTCCTTTCTTCACCTTCTTTTTGTCATCTTCCCCCTTTTTCTTTTCCTTCTCTTCCTCCTCCTTTTCCTCTTTCCCTTTCTTCACCTTTTTGTCATCTTCCCCTTTTCCTTTTCTTCCTTTTTCTCTTTTCCTTTCTTCCCCTTCTTTTTGTTATCTTCCCCTTCTCTTCCTCCTTTTTCTTTTCCTTCTCTTCCTCCTCCTTTATCTCTTTTCCTTTCTTCACCTTTTTGTCATCTTCCCCTTTTCCTTCTCTTCCTTTTTCTCTTTTCCTTTCTTCACCATCTTTTTGTCATCTTCCCCTTCTCTTCCTCCTTTTTCTTTCCCTTCTCTTCCTCCTTTTTCTTTTCCTTCTCTTCCTCCTCCCTTTTCTCTTTTCCTTTCTTCACCTTCTTTTTGTCATCTTTCCCTTCTCTTCCTTCTTTTTCTTTTCCTTCTCTTCCTCCTCCTTTTTCTCTTTTCCTTTCTTCCCCTTCTTTTTTTCATCTTCCCCTTCTCTTCCCCTTTTTCTTTTCCTTCTCTTCCTCCTCCTTTTTCTCTTTTCCTTTCTTCACCTTTTTGTCATCTTCCCCTTTTCCTTCTCTTCCTTTTTCTCTTTTCCTTTCTTCGCCTTCTTTTTGTCATCTTTCCCTTCTCTTCCTCCTTTTTCTTTTCCTTCTCTTCCTCCTCCCTTTTCTCTTTTCCTTTCTTCCCCTTCTTTTTGTCATCTTTCCCTTCTCTTCTTCCTCCTCCTTTTCCTTCTCTTCCTCCTCCTTTTCCTTCTCTTCCTCCTCCTTTATCTCTTTCCCTTTCTTCCCCTTCTCTTCCTCCATGTTCTCCTTTTCCTTCCTTCCTTCCTTCCTTCCTCCTTCTGCCCCTCCTCCTCCTCCTCTTTCCCTTCCGTTCCAGAGGGCGGGGACCGTTAAGGCCGGGCGCCCGAGGTGGAGGCGCCCAACCGCCGCAGAGCCATGAGGCGAGGGCGCGGCCTCGTAGGCCTGGCAGGCCCCTTCCTACGCCTTCTCCTCCTCCTGGGCGGCTTCCTCCGGCGCCTGGGTGAGGGAGAGGCTCCTCCCTCGGAAGCCTGCCATGGTTTCGCCTTCTCTGTTCCAAGCCCGCTTGAAATCCTGAGGGAGCCGTGTAGGCCTTGGAAGCGTTTTGGACTTCAACTCCCAGAATGCCTAGCTGTTGGCTAAGCTGGCCGAGGCTTCTGGGAGTTGAAGTCCTCAACTGCGGGAGACCCAAACAGCATTTCATGTTGTCCCTTTTTCCTCCCATAGGAGGCGTCTTTCTTTCCCACAGCTGTATAAAAACCGGATTATATGGCAGTGTGGACTCAGTTCACAGATAACCCAGTTCAAAGCAGATCCACAGAACAAGAGAAGCCTGGAAAGGCTGCCAAGAATAACTAAGGGCGCCATCGCCCACACTGCAAAGTTAATGCAGTTTGATGCCGTTTTAACAGCCATGACTCAAATGTTGCAGGATCTCGGGAGTTGTAGTTCTACAAAGTCCTTAGCCTTCACTGGCAAAGGGTGATGGTTTCCCCCAAACTGCAAATCCCAACCCTCGTCTACACTGCCATGGAAGCCAGTTTCTGAATCCAGATTGTCTGCTTTGGATTCTATGGCAGTGTAGATTCATATAATCCGGTTCAAAGAAGGTAATCTGGATTCAGAAACAGGGGACCCCCTTCTACACTGCCGTGTACAATCCAGATTATCTGCTTTGGATGCTATTGCAGTGTAGACTCATATAATCCGGTTCAAAGAAGGTACCTAATCTGGATTTAGAAATGGGGATCCCTTCTTCACCGCTGAATACAATCCAGAGTATCTGCTTTGGTTTCTGTGGCAGTGTAGACTCATATAATCTGGTTAAAAGCAGATAACCAGGATTCAGAAATGGGGACCCCTTCTACACTGTCGTATACAATCCAGATTATCTGCTTTGGATGCTTTGGCAGTGTAGACTCATATAATCCAGTTCAAAGAAGGTAATCTGGATTCAGAAGCAGGGGGCTCTTCTACACTTCCGTATACAATCCAGATTATCTGCTTTGGATGCTTTGGCAGTGTAGACTCATTTAATCCAGTTCAAAGAAGGTAATCTGGATTCAGAAGCAGGGGGCTCTTCTACACTTCCGTATACAATCCAGATTATCTGCTTTGGATGCTATGGCAGTGTAGACTCATATAATCCAGTTCAAAGAAACTAATCCGGATTCAGAAACGAGGGGCTCATTCTATCTGCTTTGGATTATATGGCAGTGAAGACTCATATAATCCGGTTTAAAGAAGGTAATCTGGATTCAGAAATGGGGACCCCTTCTTCACCCCCGAATACAATCCAGATTATCTGCTTTGGATGCTATAGCAGTGTAGACTCATATAATCCGGTTCAAAGAAATAGGGACCTCTTCTTCACACCCAAATACAATCCAGATTATCTGATTTGGATTCTGTGGCAGTTCAAAGAAACTAATCTGGATTCAGAAACGAGGGGCTCCTTGTACACTTCTATCTGCTTTGGATGCTATGGCAGTAAAGACTCATATAATCCAGTTCAAAGAAGGTAATCTGGATTCAGAACTGGGGTTCGTTCTACACTGCCATATACAATCCAGATTAATTGATTTGGATTCTGTGGTAGTGTAGACTCATATAATCTGGTTCAAAGCAGGTAATCTAAATTCAGAAATGGGGACCCCTTCTACACTGCCTTATACATTCAGATTATCTTATTTGGATTCTGTGGCAGTGTAGACTCATGTAATCCAGTTCAAAGCAGATAATCAGGATTCAGGACTGGGGTTCGTTCTACACTGCCGTATATAATCTAGATTAATTGATTTGGATTCTGTGGCAATGTAGACTCATATAATCCAGTTCAAAGGAACTAATCTGGATTCAGAAACGAGGGGCTCCTTGTACACTTCTATCTGCTTTGGATTATATGGCAGTGAAGACTCATATAATCCAGTTCAAAGAAGGTAATCTGGATTCAGAACCGGGTTCCTTCTACACTGCTGTATATAATCCAGATTGTCTGTTTTGGAATATATGGCAGTGAAGACTCATATAATCCAGTTCAAAGAAGGTAATCTGGATTCAGAACCGGGTTCCTTCTACACTGCCGTATACAATCCAGATTGTCTGCTTTGGATTATATGGTGGTGAAGACTCATAATCCAGTTCAAAGAAAGTAATCTGGATTCAGAACCGGGTTCCTTCTACACTGCCGTATACAATCCAGATTGTCTGTTTTGGATTATATGGCAGTGAAGACTCATATAATCCAGTTCAAAGAAGGTAATCTGGATTCAAACCGGGTTCCTTCTACACTGTCGTATACAATCCAGATTGTCTGCTTTGGATTATATGGCAGTGAAGACTCATAATCCAGTTCAAAGCAGGTAATCTGGATTCAGAACTGGGTTCGTTCTACACTGCCGTATACAATCCATATTGTCTGCTTTGGATTCTGTGCCAGTGTAGACTCATATAATCCAATTCAAAGCAGATAATATGGATTATCTACTTTGATAATCCGAATTATATATATAGCAGTGTAGAAGGGGCCTTATATATCCACACTTATAAGATCTTAAATGATCTTTCTTATATGACCCTGACCCTATATTTTGTGGCATAAGCCTTCAAAAAGCTTTTTATCTGTTTATTTATTTATTTGTCGTGTCAGAGCAACCATATTACATTTCTAACAGAACAAAGCAAACAAACAAACAAACAAACAGACAAAACACAAAATTTGCAAGCTTGGTAGTTGATTAGATGTCCTTTGACCAGTCTCTGGCCCCTTGGAGTGCCTCTGGTGTTGCCTCAAGGAGGTCCTCCCTTGTGCATCATGTGGCAGGGCTCAGGTTGCATTGCAGAAGGTGGTCAGTGGTTTGCTCTTCTCCACACTCGCATGTCGAGGATTCCACTTTGTGGCCTCATTTTTTGAGGTTGGCTCTGCATCTCGTGGTGCCAGAGCGCAGTCTGTTCAGAGCCTTCCAAGTCGCCCAGTCTTCTCTGTGCCCAGGGGGGAGTCTCTCATTTGGTATCAGCCATTGGTTGAGGTTCTGAGTTTGAGCCTGCCACTTTTGGACTCTCGCTTGCTGAGGTGTTCCAGCGAGTGTCTCTGTAGATCTTAGAAAACTATGTCTTGATGTAAGTCGTTGACGTGCTGGCTGATACCCAACCAAGGGATGAGCTGGAGATGTCTCTGCCTTGGTCCTTTCACTATTGGCTGCCACTTCCCGGTGTGTGTCAGGTGGTGCAATACCGGCTAAGCAGTGTAATTTCTCCAGTGGTGTAGGGCGCAGACACCACGTGAAAATGCGGCATGTCTCATTAAGAGCCACATCCACTGTTTTAGTGTGGTGAGATGTGTTCCACACTGGGCATGCGTACTCAGCAGCAGAGTAGCATAGTGCAAGGGCAGATGTCTTCGCTGTGTCTGGTTGTGATCCCTAGGTTGTGCCAATCAGCTTTTGTATGATATTGTTTCTAGCTCCCACTTTTTGCTTGATGTTCAGGCAGTGCTTCTTGTAGGTCAGAGCACGGTCCAGAGTGACTCCCAGGTATTTGGGTGCGCTGCAATATTCCAGTGGGATTCCTTCCCAGGTGATCTTCAGAGCTCGGGATGCTTCTCTGTTCTTGAGATGAAAGGCACATGTCTGTGTTTTGGATGGGTTGGGGATCAGCTGGTTTTCCCTGTAATAGGCAGTGAGAGCACCTAGAGCAGTGGTTCTCAACCTTCCTAATGCCGCGACCCCTTAATACAGTTCCTCATGTTGTGGTGACCCCCAACCAGAACCCTAACATTATGAATCACCATGTAAATAATGATCTGCAGAATGTATTTTCATTCACTGGAGAAAATTTGGCACAAATACCCGGTATGCCCAAATTTGAATACTGGTGGGGTTGGCGGAGAGATTGATTGTGTCATTTGGGAGTTGTAATCACTGGGATTTACAGTTAGCCTGCAAACAAAGAGCATTCTGAACCCCACCAACAATAGAATTGAACCAAACTCGGCACACAGAACTCCCATGACCAACAGAAAATACTGGAAGGGTTTGGTGGGCATTGACCTTGAGTTTGGGAGTTGAAGTGCGCCTACATCCAGAGAGCACTGTGGGCTCAAACAATGATAGGTATAGACCAAACTTGGCATGGATACTCAATATGCCCAAATATGAACACTGGTGGGGTTTGGGGAAAATAGACTTTGACATTTGGGAGTTGTACTTGCTGGGATTTATAGTTCACCTACAATCAAGGAGCGTTCTGAACCCCACCAATGATAGAATTGGTCCAAACTTCCCACACAGAACTCCCATGACCAACAGAAAATACTGTCTGTGATGGTCTTTGGTGACCCCTCTGACCCCCCCTCGCGACCCCTCCAGGGGTCCCGACCCCCAGGTTGAGAACCACTGACCTAGAGCTTCGGAGAGCTTCTGTTCTACCGTCTCAAAAAGCTAATAACATTAATAATATTTATTAATAATAATTATTAATAACATAATAATATTATTATCTTCCTTCCGGAGGCCTTTCTTGTAGAAAAATATTGTTACAACACAAACAAGGTTTCCATAACATAAACCAAAGTATTTATACTTCCTTTAGATAGTGAGATGACATTGCACTACTTCAGTCCTTTTTCAGTTGTCTTTTTATGTGTGACGATGTGGGGAGAAAATGTTTCCTTTTAAATCTTTTTACTGCCTTGTATTGATGTATTTTCCCCTTTTTTTAATTGGCTGGGGCTTTCTTGTGAGCTTTTACTTTGAGGCTTTTATATTACAGGCTTGAGACACTCTTGTAGTAAACGAAGTAACACAGTTTAAAAAAAAGAGAGCTAATAACACAACATATACGAATCGGGTTCTAAGGTGTCCTAGAAGTCATAAAAAAACAGATTTTAAAACTCAATTTCCATAGATTTTTTTAAATAAATTGTTCACTAACCATGACCATTGTGTTTTCCTCTTCTCTCCAGATGGCCAGACGTTTTTGCATATCACGTACCCCCAGAAAGTCCTCTCCAACCTCACTGAAGATGGCTTTGAAGAAGATGCGGTATGGAGAACTGCTATTATTGGGAGCTTTGTTTTCCAGAAGGATCACTTTATAATAAACAGAGAATCGTTTGAAATGTTTATGCAGCAGATCAGGAATGAAACAAAGTGGCCAGAAAGCAGGATACAGTTGTCCTCTCGCACTTACAGGTTTGAATTTTGCGCATTTGATTACACCAGGTGAGAAAGGCAGGCTGTAAATGAAGCAAATAATCTATCTATCTATATCAAAATGCTCTGTGCATAATGAGTACCTTAAAAACAAAAGAACCAATGAACGAAATCACACCAAATTTGGCAACAAAACGTCTCACAACACAATCAGTGACCATCACTCAAAAAATTATGAGTTTGTCATTTGGGAGTTGTTGTTGCTGGGATTTATAGTTCACCTCCAATCAAAGAGCATTCTGAACTCCACCAATGATAGAATTGAGCCAAACTTAGCACACAGGGCTCCCATGACCAACAGAAAAAGCTGGAAGGGTTTGGTGGGCATTGACCTTGAGTTTGGGAGTTGTAGTTCACCTACATCCAGAGACCACTGTGGACTCAAACAATGATGGATCTGGACCAAACTCTACACGAATACTCGATATGTGCTAATGTGAACACTGGTAGAGTTTGGGGAAAATAGAATCTTGACATTTGGGAGTTGTAGTTGCTGGATTTATAGTTCACCTACAATCACAGAGCATTCTGAACCCCTCCAATGATAGAATTGGGCCAAACCTCCCACACAGAACCCCCATGACCACCAGACTGGGCCACAGCAACGCGTGGCAGGGGATGGCTACTCTATATAAATAATAATGTAATGTTCGTTTGTGGGATAAACATAACTCAAAAACCACTGGACGAATTGACACTAAATTTGGACACAAGACACCTACTAATTCAATAAATGACCATCACTCAAAACATTGATTTTGTCATTTGGGAGTTGTAGTTGCTGGGATTTATAGTTAACCTACAATCAAAGAGCATTCTGAACTCCACCAATTATGGAATTGAACTAAAAACCAAATGTGGCATACAGGACTCCCATGAACAACAGAAAACACTATAAGGGTTTGGTGGGCATTGATCTTGAGTTTGGGAGTTGTAGTTCACCTACATCCAGAGATTACCATGAACTCAAACAATAATGGATCTGGATCAAACTCTACACGAAAATTCAAGATGCCCAAATGTGAACATTGGTGGAGTTTGGGGAAAATAGAATCTTGACATTTGGGTCAAACCTCCCACACAGAACCCCCATGTGGGCCACAGCAACGCGTGGCAGGGGACGGCTAGTCTATATAAATAAAAATGTAATGTTCACTTGGGGGGTGAACATAACTCAAAAACCACTGGACGAATTGACACCAAATTTGGACGCAAGACACCTCTCAGGCCAATGAGTGACCATCACTCATAAAAACACTGAAAAACACAGTGGAAGGGACTTAAAAAGCCAAAAGATGCCACAGCACATGCGCAAAACGACACCGCCCCCCCCCCCCGGCAAACAAAACACACAATAGAATATCCACACTCTCTTGTTATCATCTCTGTCCAGTTCTTATTAGATTTTACTTTTCAGTTCTTATTAGCAACTTCTAATTACAGTCCAGCAAGCAGGTAGGTTAGTCATTGCAGGCCTTGGTCTTTTAGAATTGGTGTCTCCAAAATTATTAACTCTACTCATACATACATCCTCTCATTCTTCCATTCACTCCCACACATCATATTAAATTCACATTTATCAAATCTGCAGTGATATTTTCATGATAGGGATCTTAGTGTCCGCAAACATCATCTTTTCGCCATTAAAACCTTTACTGCTGCTTCCAGCATCCCAAAACAAAACGGCAAAGGAGAGGGTTCGTGTGTTGTGCAGAAATACTGTTCTGGTATGGCTGTACCAGGAGCTCCAACTCTATTTTCTTTCTGTTACCTGCAGTCATAGGGCAGACCTCCTGTCTATCATAATTATTTATTATTTATTTATTTATTTGCTGCATTTGTTAACCGCCGCTCTCAGCCCTAGGGCGACTCGCGGCGGTGTACAACATATAAAAAACATATTTCACAATAAACTACAACTACAAAAACAAAATATCACTAATACACTATCATCTAATTACACTAAATTAATCCGCTTCGTCTTATCATAGAATCATAACCAATCTCGTAGTCTACATTCCGTTCCAGTTGTCATTTCCAGTTACTGTAGCATTTAGTTAAATGCCTTCTCGAATAGCCATGTCTTCAGGCTCTTCCGGAAGGACATAAGGGAGGGCGCCTGTCTGATGTCAACAGGGAGGGTGTTCCACAGCCGGGGGGCCACCACTGAGAAGGCCCTTTCCCTCGTCCCCGCCAGGCGTGCCTGTGACGCAGGCGGGATCGAGAGAAGGGCCTCCCCAGACGATCTCAAAGTCCTCGTGGGCTCATAGGCCGAGATGCGGTCCGAAAGGTATTTTGGGCCGGAACCGTTTAGGGCTTTGTAGGATAACACCAGCACCTTAAATTGGGCCCGGTAGCAAATCGGCAGCCAGTGGAGCTGGAACAACAAGGGCGTTGTATGCTCCCTGCGTCCTGCTCCTGTTAGTAACATGGCTGCCACGCGCTGGACTAGCTGAAGCTTCCGGGCCGTCTTTAAGGGCAGCCCCACGTAGAGAGCGTTGCAGTAGTCGAGGCGGGATGTGTAATTAAGCTTTGGTTCCGCCCCTTGTTCAGGGCTCTGGGAGGGAAAGGAGCCATTTTTGGGCAGTCTCACACTATAGGACGTAGACCAGCTCGTCCTGTAGAAAAACTTCCTTTCTCAATAACATCTGGGGAAACAGAAACAGAAATTCCAGGGAAAAGGTCCCAAGGCTCTGGCTGAGAGCTCACAGCCTCTCAGCCTCACAGTAATCGGAGGGAAAACAGCCCTGAAGTTTTCTAAGAATTCTCAGAGGGAGGATAGCATTACAGATCCACGGAACTCCAGCTGAAATATCTACGAGCCTCGGCTGGTAGGTCTACTCGATACCCAGACGCATTTGGAATCGGTAGTAGGGCCCACACCGATGAGGCATAGATAGTAAACAGCCTGGGAGAGGTTAAATAAGGTTTTTTCCTACAGAGAAAGTACAGTTAATCAAAGTCAAGTGCCAGTCCATTGAGGATTAGACTAAGAAAGCCTTGAAGTGTTGTTTGAACCATTGAAGATTTGTTGTTTGTTCCATAATAAAGACTTTGTTGTATCATGAAAGACTCTAAAGACTTCAGAAAAATCCCTGAGAACCTCTCTTTGAGGCGCTCTGGCTTCCCGCTGGGCTTAAAGCATACGTTCTATAGAAAAGTACAACTGTCACAAGCCCAGCGCGGGACAGAACAAATACAGTTTTGCAATACTATCCTGATGAGTGTCTGTCTTTGTCTTTGTTTGTTCCTGAATGTTACAGGGCAAGCAGACGTATATCATCACGATCAATAAGAAGCCGTACACGGTTCACCTGATGCAACAGTGAGTGACCGTCTATATTCTTTTTGATTTTGTCTGATTAGGATTGTTCGGAAGCTGGCCAAGCCTTCAAGGTCCCTCCAGTCATCTTCCTTTTCCTGAAGGATGACTTGAAGGATATTTCGCATATTATTAACAGGCCCCTTCTACACTGCTATATAAAATCCAGATTATCTGCTTAGAACTGGATTATTACTTACTTACTTAGGTGATTCCTTGTAGTCTGATGATGATAGTCCTTCAAGAGTGGTATCCTGGCGATGGGTCTGTAGGTGACTGTGAAGTCCTCTTCTTGATCTGCATCTTCTCCCATAGTGAGGGCATTGGTTTCCAGGTGGAAGGCGGTCCCAGTTGGGGTTGGCTTGACATACCTTCCTCTTGGCACATTTCTCTCTTTCGCCGTCCATTCATGCCTCTTCAAATTCTACAGCACTGCTGGTCACAGCTGACCTCCAGTTAGACTGCTCAAGGGCCAGGGCTTCCCAGTTCTCAGTGTCTATGCCAGAGTTTTTAAGGTTGGTTTTGAGGCCATCTTTCAATCTCTTTTCCTGCCCTCCAACATTCCTTTTCCCGTTCTTGAGTTTAGAGTAGAGCAACTGCTTTGGGAGACGGTGGTCAGGCATCCAGACAACATGGCCGGTCCAGCAGAGTTGATGGCGGAGGACCATCGCTTCAGTGCTGGTGGTCTTTCCTTCTTCCAGCATGCTGACGTTTGTCCGCCTGTCTTCCCAAGAGATTTGCAGGATTTTCCGGAGGCAGCGCTGACGGAATCGTTCCAGGAGTTGCATGTGACGTCTGTAGATAGTCCACGTTTCGCAGGCATAGAGCAGGGTTGGGAGGACAATTGCTCTATAAACAAGCACCTTGGTCTCCCTACGGATGTCCCGGTCCTGAAACACTCTCTGCTTCATTCGGAAAAATGCTGCACTCAGGCAGTGTTGAATTTCAGTGCCAATGTTGACTTTTGTGGGCAGGTGGCTGCCAAGGGAGCGGAAATGGTCCACATTTTCTAATGTTACACCGTTACGCTGTATTTCTGGCATTAGAGAGGGACTGGCTGGTGACTTCTGGAACAGCACTTTGGTTTTCTTGATGTTCAGTGACAGGTATACTTCTGCAAAGGTGTTGGGAGTGGCTTGTAGGTCTTCTTCTGAATGCACACAGACGACGTTGTCATCAGCATACTGGAGCTCTATAACAGATGTTGTTGTAACCTTGGCTTTGGCTTTCAGTCTGCTGAAGTTAAATAGCTAGCCATCTGTCTGATGGATGATTTCCAGTCCTGTTTGACACCCGATTCCACCTTAAACTGGTCACTTTGGGAGCCATTGCTGTCCAAGGCTGCTGCCATCATGTCATCATGGAGGATTATATAGCAGTGTAGACTCATATAGTCTAGTTCAAAGCAAATAATGTGGACTATCTTCTTTGACAATCTGGATTATTTGGCTGGGTGGAAGGGACCACAATCTCCCGATGCATAATAGGGGAGCAGACTTCTTCTACACTGCCATGTAATCCAGATTATAAAAGCAGATAATCCACAATTTGTACCCTTTCTACACTGTCCTTATACCCCAGGATCTGATTCCAGATTATCTGCTTATCTCAGATTGTATGGCAGGAGGGACTCATATAAATCAGATAACCTGGGATTTTTTTTTTGTCGTGTCAAGAGCGACTTGAGCTGCAAGTTGCTTCTGGTGTGAGAGAATTGGCCGCCTACAAGGATGTTGCCCAGGGGACGCACGGATGTTTTGATGTTTTTACCATCCTTGTGGGAGGCTTCTCTCATGTCCCCGCATGGGGAGCTGGAGCTGATAGAGGGAGCTCATCCGCGCTCTCCTCGGATTCGAACCTTCGACCTGTCAGTCTTCAGTCCTGCCGGCACAGGGGTTTAATGCACTGCGCCACAGTGTTGAAGCGACCTGGATTATATGAGTCTACACTGCCATATAATCCAGTTCAAATCAGACAATCTGGATTTTATATGACAGTGTAGAAGAGGCCCCAGAGGAGGAAAATGTAAGGAACCCTTCCTTATCACAAAATATGTCTATCATGAAGATAAGACAGGTTACTTCTCCTTTAATATTTTATATGTATTGCATTTTGGTGGCATCCACCTATTTTAGTAGCACAGTTGTTGATTTTATTTATTTTTTTCTCGTGTCAGGGCAGCCAGTCAATTATATTACATTTCTAACAGAACAAAGCAAACAAACAGAAAAAATACAAAATGTGTGAGTTTGGTAGTTGATTAGATGTCCTTTGACCAGTCTCTGGCCACTTGGAGTGCCTCTGGTGTTGCCGCAAGAAGGTCCTCCATGGTGCATGTGGCAGGGCTCAGGTTGCATTGCAGCAGGTGGTCAGTGGTTGGCTCTTCTCCACACTCACATGTTGTGGATTCCACTTTGTGGCCCCATTTCTGAAGGTTGGCTCTGCATCTCGTGGTGCCCGAGCGCAGTCTGTTCAGCGCCTTCCAAGTCGCCCAGTCCTCTGTGTGCCCAGGAGGGAGTCTCTCATCTGGTATTACCCACAGATTGAGGTTCTGCGTTTGGGCCTGCCACTTTTGGACTCTCGCTTGCTGGGATGTTCCAGCGAGTGTCTCTGTAGATCTTAGAAAACTATTTCTAGATTTAAGTCGTTGACGTGCTGGCTGATACCCAAACAGGGGATGAGCTGGAGATGTTTCCGCCTTGGTCCTTTCACTATTGGCCGCTCCTTCCCGGCGGATGTCAGGTGGTGCAATACCGGCTAAGCAGTGTAATTTCTCCAGTGGTGTGGGGCGCAGGCACCCTGTGATAATTCGGCATGTCTCATTAAGAGCCACATCTACTGTTTGAGCGTGGTGAGATGTGTTCCACACTGGGCATCTGTACTCAGCAGCAGAGTAGCACAGCGCAAGGGCAGATGTCTTCACTGTATCTCGTTGTGATCCCCAGGTTGTGCCAGTCAGCTTTCGTATGATATTGTTTCTAGCGCCCACTTTTTGCTTGATATTCAGGCAGTGCTTCTTTTAGGTCAGGGCACGGTCCAGAGTGACTCCCAGGTATTTGGGTGCGCTGCAATGCTCCAGCGGGATTCCTTCCCAGGTGGTCTTGAGTGCTCGGGATGCTTCTCTGTTCTTGAGATGAAAGGCACATGTTTTAGATGGGTTGGGGATCAGCTGGTTTTCCCTGTAATAGGCAGTAAGAGCACCTAGAGCTCCGGAGAGCTTCTGTTCAACCATCTCAAAGCTCCCTCCTTGAGCAGTAATGGCACAATCATTTGCTGATGGGCAAGCCCAGCTTTCACTATATTTGTAGAGTTTTTCTATTTAATTTTTTTCTGACATCCCAGGGAGGTTTTTTCCTTTGGTGTCGTTGATTGTCCACTTTGAGGAAATGCCGTTTTGTTATGCTTGTTTTCAGAACGTTTTTGCCAAACGACTTCATGGTTTACACCTACAACCGAGGGGGCTTTGTACACCCCAGTTCCCCACATATTCAGGTAAAGAGTTCTTTGTTGTCTTCTTTTTGTAGTTTGAATTTTGCATACTGTTTTCTTTTGAATTAGAGAGATGTATTTTTTATCTCCCAAAGAAATTTGCAAAAATACTGTAACTAATATAATATATTATATATTTATAATATAATATAATATAATATAATATAATATAATATAATATAATAATAAAACTAAAATAATAATAATAATAATAATAATAATAATAATAATTTATTGCCAGTGGCTTTCACGGCCGGACTCTAGGACTTCAAGTTCATCTTGTTTGTTTACCAAACCCTGTTCATTCGTAAACAGAGCATTATTTGTTCAGTGTGTTGTCGAAGGCTTTCATGGCCGGAATCACTGGGTTGTTGTGTGTTTTCCGGGCTGTATGGCCATGTTCCAGAAGCATTCTCTCCTGACGTTTCGGCTGCATCTATGGCAGCCATCCTCAGAAGTTGTGAGAAGTTGGAAACTAAACGAGTGGGGCTTATATATCTGTGGAATTATGTCCAGGGTGGGAGAAAGAACTCTTGTCTGTTGGAGGCAAGTGTGAATGGACAATTTCAACAGAAAGGAGGAAACCATGAAAATGGAACAAAATTTGGCTACCAGTATTTAAAAAAACTCTAAAATTAGGACAGTAAATAAAGAGCAGCACTTTGAAAACAGGGGAATTCCAGACAGGAAACAATCAGGGCCAGGTAACACATCCCAACAAAGGATTCCCCCAGGCAGGAAGCAGCCATGTTTTGAAGCTACAAGGCCATTCAATTCTAATGAAGGTGGCCAATTGCAACATTTACACCTGCCTCAAGCAGACAGGATGTGAATTTCCAAGAGGTTCAAATGAATGAGATTTTCAACTAAAAAAAAATCTGTATGTAAGACAAGTTAGCCGGTAATCTCATGAAACTGTACTAAGTTGAATTGTTTAATTTCCCCCTTCTAATATTTGTAGAGAGAATGCTTCTATCGAGGATATATCCAAGGCATCCCCAACTCAGTTGCAATACTCAACACCTGTTCTGGGCTCAGGTAAGAGAGAACTAGAGGAGCCGCGGTGAAGCAATGTGTTATACCCTTGTGCCAGCTGAACTGCTGACCTGAGGTCCCATCTGTCAGCTCCAACTTCTCATGTGGGGACATGAAGGAAGCCTCCCACTGGATGGTAAAACATCCAGGCCTCTCTGGGCAATGTCCCTGCAGACGGCCAGTTCTCTCACACCAGAAGCAACTTGCAGTTTCTCAAGTCGCTTCTGACATGAAAAAAAAGTAAGAGAGCTGAGCTTGGGCCAGTTGCCCATCTAGTCTGGTTTCCAGGTCGAGCTCCAGATGCCAAAAACTCTTTCCTGGAGTATCTTTGAAAAGGAGAGAGAGGAGTCCGGAACATAAGCATTCATTGGCTAAAGTCCACTTCATCATGGAGTGAAGGGTCAATGAGCAGGTGGTGCAAGTGGTGAAGGAAATGCACAACTTTGCTGGCAAGGTGTCCAGTTATAGCAATGGCCCCCAAGGGACAGAATCAGGAGGAAAGATGGTGCCTAAAGTCAGGATGAGAGATCAACATATGAATAGTTATTGGAAAGTTGTTGGAGGATGGCTAAGAACCAGATGTGATAGGCCAAGGATGCCATCATGAGTTTGGAGTATTTCCATAGTAGTATAATAGACTAGCTGCCCCCTGCCATGCATTGCTGTGGCCTAGTCTGTGTATATGTGTTTTCTATGTGCATATATTTGTGTATATGTGTATATATGTGTGTTTGTGTGTGTACATGTGTGTGTGTATATGTAATTTTGAATTTTTTGGGGCTTTTTAAGTGTCTTCTGCTGTGTTTTTCAGTGTTTTTTGAGTGATGGTCACTCCCTGGCCTGATAGGTGTTGTGTGTCCAAATTTGGTGTCAATTCGTTCAGTGGTTTTTGAGTTATGAACATTACATTTTTATTTATATAGCTGTCCTCTGCCACACGTTGCTGTGGCCCAGTCTGTGTCTGTGTGTTTTATGTGTGTATATATGCATATATGTGCATGCATATATTTGTGAATATGTGTATATCTCTGTGTTTGTGTATATATGTGGTTTTGCGCATGCATTGTAATGTATATTTTGGTTTTTGGCTTTTTAAGTCCCTTCTGCTATGTTTTTCAGTGTTTTTATGAGTGACAATCACTCGTTGGCCTGACAGGTGTATTGTGTCCAAATTTGGTGTCAATTCGTTCAGTGGTTTTTGAGTTATGAACATTACATTTTTATTTATATAGCTGTCCCCTGCCACACGTTGCTGTGGCCCAGTCTGTGTGTTTTATGTGTGTATATATGCATATATGTGCATGCATATATTTGTGAATATGTGTATATCTGTGTGTTTGTGTATATATGTGGTTTTGCACATGCATTGTAATGTATATTTTGGTTTTTGGCTTTTTAAGTCCCTTCTGCTATGTTTTTCAGTGTTTTTATGAGTGACAGTCACTCGTTGGCCTGACAGGTGTATTGTGTCCAAATTTGGTGTTAATTTCAGTTATGTTAATACCACAAACGAACATTACATTTTTATTTATATAGATCAGTGTTTCTCAACCTGGGGGTCAGGATCCGGGGGGGGGGGGGGGGGTCATGAGGCGTTGTCAGGGGGGTCACCAAAGACCATCAAAAAACACAGTATTGTCTGTTGGTCATGGAAGTTTGATCCAATTATATCATTAGTGTGATTTGGAATGCTCTTTTATTGTTTGTGAACTATCAATCCCAGCGTCTACAACTACCAAATGTCAAGATCTATTTTCCCCAAACTCCGCCACTGTTCACATTTGGGCTTATTGAGCATTCATGCCTAGTTTGGTCCAGATCCATCATTGTTTGAGTGAACTACAACTCCTAAACTCAAGGTCAATGCCCACCAAACCCTTCTAGTGTTTTCTCTTGGACATGGGAGTTCTGTGTGTCAAGTTTGGTTCAATTCCATTGTTGGTGGAGTTCAGAATGCTCTTTAGGTGAACTATAAATCCCAGCAACTACAACTCCCAAAAGACAAAAGCAACCCACCCAAACCCCACCAGTATTCAAATTTGGGTGTATTGGGTGTTTGTGCCAAATTTGGTCCAGTGAATGAAAATACATCCTGCATATCAGATATTTACATTATGATCCATAACAGTAGCAAAATGACAGTTGTGAAGTAGCAACGAAAATAATGTTATGGTTGGGGGTCTCTACAACATGAGGAACTGGATTCAGGGGTTGCAGCATTAGAAAGGGGGAAGGTATTTGGAGAGATAGAAGCTATAATGGATATGGAGATAGGGAAAAGTGCAAGTATTGCATTGTTGTCACTATATAATGTTAATAAATTGGAAAAAAACAGAGAAAGATGCAATAGATAACATGTTAACTGCAGCAAGATTACTGATAGTGAAGAATTGCAAAGGTAAAATAAACATATCAATTGAAGAACCTCCACAACCTTTGACTTGTGGGGTTCCACAGGGCTCAATACTGCCCCCCATGCTGTTTAATATCTACATGAAGCCGCTGGGAGAGATCATCCGGAGTTTTGGGGTGCGGTGTCATCTGTACGCAGATGATGTCCAACTCTGTCACTCCTTCCCACCTGCTACTAAGGAGGCTGTCCAGGTCCTGAACCGGTGCTTGGCCGCTGTGACGGTCTGGATGAGGGCAAACAAATTGAAATTGAATCCAGACAAGATAAAGATACTCCTGGTCAGTCGAAAGGCCGAACAGGGTATAGGGTTACAGCCTGTGTTGGACGGGGTCGCACTCCCCCTGAAGACGCAGGTTCGCAGCTTGGGTGTGATCCTGGATTCATCGTTGAGCCTTGAGCCCCAGGTCTCGGCGGTGACCAGGGGAGCATTTGCACAGCTTAGGCTCGTGCGCCAGCTGCACCCGTAGCTCGGGAGGTCTGACTTGGCCATGGTAGTCCACGCTCTGGTTACATCCCGCTTAGACTACTGCAACACTCTCTACGTGGGGTTGCCCTTGAAGACGGCCCGGAAGCTTCAACTGGTCCAGCGTGCGGCAGCCATGTTACTAACAGGAGCAGGACGCAGGGAGCATACAACGCCCTTGTTGTACCAACTCCATTGGCTGCTGATCTGCTACCGAGCTCAATTCAAGGTGCTGGCGTTGGCCTTTAAAGCCCCGAACGGTTCCGACCCAAGATACCTATCCGACCGCATCTCGGCCTACAAGCCCACGAGAACTTTGACATCGTCCGAGGAGGCCCTGCTCTCGATCCCGCCTGCCTCACAGGCACGCCTGGCGGGGACGAGAGACAGGGCCTTCTCGGTGGTGGCTCCTCAGCTGTGGAACACCCTTCCCGTGGACATCAGACTGGCTCCTTCCCTGATGATATTCCGCAGGAAACTAAAGACTTGGCTGTTCAAGAAGGCGTTCGAACAAGAAGTGCAATAATTGGTAAGGACGACAGGAATGGAACAACGGAAAATGATACTGGATTGTGGCTTAATGATGAGACGACGCGAATGGCTTTTTGTATTAGTGATATTGTTGATGTGTCTGACGATGTTTTTTGGTTATTGCTGGATTGATTTTAGATTGTATCTTGTAAATTGTACCCTGTCCTTTCTATGTTGTACACCGCTGTGAGTCAGGAAAGGGGTATGGAAGGAAAATGATTTTGATAAAGTTTGGGGAACATTTATTGAGAATGGCTGAAAAGAAGTAGACGGGAAATTAACTCCACAAGAAGAAATGGTATTTTGGAAAGAGAATGCAAATTGAAGTGGCTCAGAAGGGGGGGGGACACAGAGGTGGGGGGGGGAAGTATGCAAGATATATATACTAGGGCTGGGCGGTTTCGTTTCGTTAATTCGTAATTCGTTAAAAATTCGTTAATTTTTTAATAACGAAGCGATAACGAACCATTCTGGAGCATTGTATTGTCGAAGGCTTTCATGGCTGGAATCACTAGGTTCTTGTGGGTTTTTTCGGGCTATAGAGCCATGTTCTAGAGGCATTTCTCCTGACGTTTCGCCTGCATCTATGGCAAGCATCCTCAGAGGTAGTGAGGTCTGTTGGAAGTAGGAAAATGGGTTTATATATCTGTGGAATGGCTGGGGTGGGGCAAGGAGCTCTTCCCTGCTGCAGTTAGGTGTGAATGTTTAGCTGATCACCTTCATTAGCATTTGAAGGCCTGCCTGAGCCTGGGAAAATCTGTTGCTGGGAGGTGTTAATCTGTGCCTGGTTTTTTCCTCTCTGTTGTTTAGCCGTTATAATTTTAGAGTTTTTTAATACTGGTAGCCAGATTTTGTTCATTTTCATGGTCTCTTCCTTTTTGTTGAAATTGTCCACAATTGTACAACATACAAACAATCTACAAACCCACCAAGAAAATCCAACAAATGCTACGTTCAGCAAAGGACAAGAGGGATCCTCTCACCTCTGCAGGAGTCTACTGTATACCATGCAGCTGTGGACAAGTCTACATAGGGACCACCAAACGCAGCGCCCAGACACACATCAAGGAACATGGAAGGAACTGCAGACTACTTCAACCAGAGAAGTCAGCCATAGCAGAGCACCTGATGAACCAGCCTGGACACAGCAGATTATTTGAGAACACAGAAATGCTGGACCACTCTCACAACCACCATGTCAGACTACACAGAGAAGCCATTGAAATCCACAAGCATGTGGACAATTTCAACAGAAAGGAAGAGACCATGAAAATGAACTAAATCTGGCTACCAGTATTAAAAAACTCTAAAATTATAACAGCTAAACAACAGAGAGGAAAAAACCAGGCACAGATTAACACCTCCCAGCAACAGATTTTCCCAGGCTCAGGCAAGCCTTCAAATGCTAATGAAGGTGGTCAGTTGAAACATTCACACCTAACTGCAGCAGGGAAGAGCTCCTTGCCCCACCCCAGCCATTCCACAGATATATAAACCCATTTTTCCTACTTCCAACAGACCTCACACCTCTGAGGATGCTTGCCATAGATGCAGGCGAAACGTCAGGAGAAATGCCTCTAGAACATGGCTCTATAGCCCGAAAAAACCCACAAGAACCTAGACATTCTGGAGCAACTTAAAAACGAAACGAATTTTTAAATACGTTTTGTAAATGCTTCGTATTTTGTTTTGTATTCGTTTCGTTATTGGTTTGAGGTCGTTTCGTTATTATTTCCGCATGTCTGGGGCAAGTTTTATAGTTGTTTTTTTGTTTAATTAGTAAAAAAAAAATTATAATATCACACCAACAGTCAACAACAGAGGGAGAGGGAAGCTTCAGAAGTTTTTTTAGCGTATTGCGCTATCGCGGCCGCCATCAACGAATCGATTCGTTATTGTTTCGTTATTGTTTTGTAATTTTTTTTACCATTTACAAAATTTCGTAAATATCGAACTTTTTTTAAGGAAAATTTTGTAATTATTTTAAATAACGGAACGCAAAAAACCCCAAAAAAACGAATTGATTTTAGAAATAAATTTTTCCGTTGTTACCCAGGCCTAATATATACACTTTGGTTGATGTAATGAATTGAGGATGGAATATAAGATTATTGAAGGTATTGATGTATTCTAAGAAAACCAATTAAAAATATTTGGGGAAAAAAAAGAAAGGTTGAGAACCACTGATATAGATGATGTGATTGTAATGATATTTCTTGAGTCGAAATGTGGGCACCTTCCAGTGCCCGACGGGACAGCTCCTGATGAAAGTTGAGGAGGAAGTCCAGAAGCAGGGTTACACTTGAGTCTTAAGAAGGCAAAACTAAGGATTATTATTATTATTATTATTATTATTATTATTAACTTTATTTGTACCCCGCGAGCATCTCCCGAAGGACTCGATGCGGCTTACACAGGCCGAAGCCACAAAACACAATACAATAGAAAACATAACATAGCAATAACAAAGCAAATCAAACAATTAAGCAAAAACAACAATGGCAATACATCAAGACATTATTAAAACTGGTGCGGCTGCGCAGTGGGGTACAGGGGTTAAAAGTGCTGAAATGGCAGGAGGGGCGTAGGATTAAAATAGTGCGGTGTGCAGCAATGTTAATTGTGCTAAAGTGCTACTAGGACTTGGGATGGGGATTCCTAATCTGAGAAGGCACAACGGAACAGCCAAGTTTTTAAATTCCTTCTGAAAACTGCTAATGTAGGGGCCTGTCGGAGATCTTTTGGAAGGGCGTTCCAGAGTCGGGGGGCCGCCACGGAGAAGGCCCTGTCCCGTGTCCCCACCAAGCGCGCTTGCGACGTGGGTGGGATCACGAGCAGGGCCTCCCCAGATGATCGAAGCGAGCGTGTGGGTTCGTAGATGGAGATGCGGTCACGCAGGTAGGGTGGTCCCAAACCGTTTAGGGCTTTGTAGGTGAGCACCTGCACCTTGAATTGGGCTCGGAAAAATAAATGGCAGCCAGTGGAGCTCCTTAAACAGAGGGGTAGACCTCTCTTGATAATGAGCTCCAGTTAGCATCCTGGCTGCTGCCCGCTGGACCAATTGAAGTTTCCGAGCCGTCTTCAAGGGCAGCCCCACGTAGAGCGCATTGCAGTAGTCCATTCTAGAGGTGACCAAGGCGTGGACCACCCCGGCCAGATCAGCCTTCACGAGGTATGGTCGCAGTTGGCGCACAAGTCTCAGTTGCGCAAAGGCCCTCCCGGATACCGCCGACACCTGAGCCTCAAGTGTGAGCGAAGAATCCAAGAGGACACCCAAACTGCGGACCTGTGGCTTTAGGGGGAGTGTAACCCCGTCCAACACAGGTAACCACCCTATACCCCGATCCGGTTTACGATCGACCAGGAGGACCAGGATTACAGGATGGTTTGCAATATTTTAAAGTGAAGGGTGGGCGAAATGTCGAGAATATGGGGCAAGAGAAAAGAGAGAGGAAAAATGAAATGAGATGGGGATTGGATTCCATAGTTAGGACTGGGAATGGCCAGAAGGTCACTGTATCTTGATTGGCGCTTTTTCTGCCTTCCAGAGGGTTGCTGCAGTTTGAAAATGTCAGCTATGGGATCGAGCACTTGCAGTCCTCCAGTACCTTTGAACACCTGATCTATCAACTGAACAACAAAAACCTCAACAGCCCGCTTTGGACAGAAAGCTTCTCTCCTTTGGAGAGACCATCAGGGGATGGCGGTGTGTCTTATAAGCTACTTTCCGATACTAAAGTGAGTCCTTCCCCTTTCTGTCTTTTGGGAATGATTGTGGTTACTCGTGACTTACCCATTAGCCATGTCAAGAGTACTTCTGAAATCTTAAATATGTTCTTTTATTCTGTTTTCAGTGAGACAGAGTATGTCAGTTCAGCAGTTTATGATTTTTTGGTTAGAAATATTCAATATTAACTAGGTATTTTAAATTACAAAAATGTGAGTCAAGCACTGAAAGGGTTAAATGGATGTAATAACTCAGCAAAAGCTGTAGTTCAGTGTTTCTCAACCTGGGGGTCGGGACCCTTGTGGGGGTCGCGAGAGGGTGTCAGAGGGGTCACCAAAGATCATCAGAAAACACAATATTTTCTAGGTTGTTGTAGGTTTTTTCGGGCTATATGGCCATGGTCTAGAGGCATTCTCTCCTGACGATTCGCCTGCATCTATGGCAAGCATTCTCAGAGGTAGTGAGAATGCTTGCCATAGATGCAGGCGAAACGTCAGGAGAGAATGCCTCTAGACCATGGCCATATAGCCCGAAAAACCTACAACAACCCAGTGATTCCGACCATGAAAGCCTTCGACAGTATTTTCTGTTGGTCATGGAGGTCTGTGTGGGACGTTTGGCCCAATTTTATAGTTGGTGGGGTTCTGAATGCTCTTTGATTGTAGGTGAACTATAAATCTCAGCAACGACAACTCCCAAATGTCAAGTCTATTTCCCCCCTAAACTCCACCAGTGCTCACATTTGGGCATATTGAGTGTTCGTGCCAAGTTTGGTCCAGACCCATCATTGATTGAGTCCACAGTGCTCTCTGGAGATAGGTGAACTGCAACTCCCAAGCTCATGATCAATGCCCACCAAGCCCTTCCAGTATTTTCTGTTGGTCATGGGAGTTCTGTGTGCCAAGTTTGGTTCAATTCCATTGCTGGCGGAGTTCAGAATTCTCTTTGATTGTAGGTGAACTATAAATCCCAGCAACTACAACTCCCAAATGATAAAATCAACCCTCCCCAACCCCATATGGGGTATTTGGGCATACTGGGTATTTTTGCCAAATTTGGTCCAGTGAATAAAAATGCATCCTGCATATCAGATATTTACATTACGAGTCGTAACTGTAGCAAAATTACAGTTATGAAGTAACAATGAAAATATTGTTATGGTTGGGGGTCAACACAACATGAAGAACTGTATTAAGGGGTTGCGGCATTAGGAAGGTTGAGAAACACTGCTGTAGTTGCATTGTTGAAGACTTTCATGGCTGGAATCACTAGGTTCTTGTGGGTTTTTTCGGGCTATAGTAGTTCAATATAAGTAGGTGTGCCTGTATCTTAGAAGCCCTCAGTCTGTGAAAGGCCTCTGTGGGAGAAGGGCCTCAGTGTGTTAGTAGGCCTCCGTTTGAAACGGTATCAGTGCTAGTTTGCCTCAGTGTCAGAAAGTTGCCAGTCTGAGAGAGCCCTCAGTGTGAGAAGGCCTCAGTATGAGTAGGCCTTGTGGGAGAAGCTTCAGTGAGAGAAGCCCCAGGTTGAAGACCTTGTGTGTGAAGCTCCAGTGTGAAGGCTGCTGTGTGTAAAAAGCTCCTGTGTAACGTTGGTGTGAGAGGAGGCTCTGTGAGAGTGAAGCTGTTTATCTGCATGAGAAAGAAGCCCAGCATGGAAGCAAAGAAGGAAGTATAAAGAACTTCATTTGCGTTATGGAAATCTTGTTTTTTAAATAGTGCAACCATATTATGTGTTGTGACTCAGTTTGATTCTGAGTCTGAAACTGAACCCTGTGGGTCTTGTGAGCCAGAGTTCCCTGATGAAGAGGATGATAGGATTCTGATTTCTATTGTGCCTGCTTCAGACAGTACAGCAGGGGGAAAGAATGGCAGTGGGATAGATAACGCATTGAGTCGCTTGTCAAGGGCTGAAAAATGCGGTATAAAAGTGAAGCAAATAAATAAATAAATAAATAAATAACGGCCAGATGGAGTTGTCTTCGCCTTCTTAGTCTTCCCACGATGATCTAGTCCAGCTGGACCAAGATAAAGAAAGCCTTGAAGATAGTGAATTAATGAGCAGGCAAGAATGCTTAGAATTAAGGGTTCGGAGGAGCTCTCGCTTAGCTGGTAAGCGAGAAGTCAAGTCGGCCAAGGGTCATCGCAATGCGTTGATGACTGCAAAGGGCATTTAGCCTTCTGGCTGACAAACGGGAGTTGTCAGTTCAACGTGGCTCATTCCAGGCAAACTCCGATGGATTAACCTTGGCTTTAAGCAGCTCGCTTTTGGCTTCCTGAATCTGGGATTTTGGGTCTTGTGTTTCACTGTATTACTATGGACTCTTGTTTGATCATTGCCTAAAGGATTATGCTTCATGTTTTTACTTTGGGGACTGAGTTTTTGCATGTAAGCCTTTGTCCTGCTTATGGAACATTTGCATTTCTTATTCTATGTTTGACTTTGCTTTTTTTCTCAATAAACTACATAATCTACAACTCTGGTGTGGTGGTGTTTTGGGAGCAAGGTGAAACTACCCTGAGTTGCAACATTATTTTGCTATAATGAAAAGCCTTCTAAGGAAGAGATAACATTGGTCCGTGTGTTTCTGTTCCTTTTTATCACTTTTGGCTACTGGTGCTGCGTCAGGCTGCTGCTAATAAGTTACTCTGCTGTACAGTCAAGGGGAGGGTCTTTTGTTAATAAGCCCACTCGCCCAAAATGTTTCACTTCCTTTTGCAGTTTCCCAGGCTTCAGTCTTCTTAGAATGGTGTCTTCAGTCTTGACCACCCCAATCATACACCAACCATACAATTTCATTCAATCCACACATCAAATTTATAAACCTACACACCACAACCCATGCTCTAAAGCAGTGTTTCTCAACCTGGGGGTCGCGAGGGGGTGTCAGAGGGGTCACCAAAGACCATAAGAAAACACAGTATTTTCTGAAGGGCATGGGGATTCCACGTGAGAAGTTTGAGCCAATTCTATCATTAGTGGAGTTCAGAATGTTCTTTGATTGTAATGAACTATAAATCCCAGCAACTACAACTTCCAAATGTCAAGATCTATTTTCCCCAGACTCCACCACTGTTCACATTTGGGCATATTGAGTATTCATGCCAAGTTTGGCCCAGATCCATCATTGTTTGAGATAGGTGAACTACAACTCCCAAACTCACGGTCAATGCCCACCAAACCCTTCCAGTATTTTCTGTTGGCCATGGAACTTCTGTGTGCCAAGTTTGGTTCAATTCCATTGTTGGTGGAGTTCAGAATGCTTTTTGATTGTAGGTGAACTATAAATCCCAACAACTACAACTCCCAAATGTCAAGGTCTATTTTCCCCAAACTCCACCAGTGTTCACATTTGTGTATTTGTGCCAAGTTTGGCCCAGATCCATCATTGTTTGAGATAGGTGAACTACAACTCCCAAACTCAAGGTCAACACCCACCAAACCCTTCCAGTATTTTCTGTTGGTCATGGGAGTTCTGTGTGCCAAGTTTCTGTTGGCAATGGAAACCTTGGTGGAGTTCAGAGTTCATTGGTGGAGTTCAGAATTCTCTTTGATAGTCGATTAACTATAAATCCCACAGTGCTCTCTGGATCTAGATGAACTACAACTCCAAAACTCAAGGTCAATGCCCACCAAACCCTTCCAGTATTTTCTGTTGGTCAGGGGAGTCCTGTGTGCCAAGTTTCTGTTGGCCATGGAGACCTTGATGGAGTTCAGAGTTCATTGGTGGAGTTCAGAATTCTCTTTGATAGTCGATTAACTATAAATCCCACAGTGCTCTCTGGATATAGGTGAACTACAACTCCCAAACTCAAGGTCAATGTCCACCAAACCCTCCTAGTCTTTTCTGTTGGTCAGGGGAGTCCTGTGTGCCAAGTTTGGTTCAAATCCATCGCTGGTGGAGTTTAGAATGCTCTTTGATTATAAGTGAACTATAAATCCCAGCAACTACAACTCCCAAATTACAAAATTTGGGTGCATTGGGTATTTGTGCCCCAGTTTGGTCCAGTGAATGAAAATGCATCCTGCATGTCAGATATTTACATTATGATTTATAACAGTAGTAAAATGACTGTTATGAAGTAGCAATGAAAACAATATTATGGTTGGGGGTCAACACAACACGAGGGATTGTATTAAGGGGTCGAAGCATTAGCAAGGTTGAGAACCACTGCTCTAAAGGTGATAGTAGTTGATACGTGAAACTATGGATATTGAGTCTGCGGATAAGGAAAATGTATTGGCTTGAAACCTTGAATTATATCTAAATATCTGACTGACACTAGGAATTTATGCTAATGATAATACATTTTGTATGTTTTTTTGGATGTTCTGAAAAGCCCACATGATTACAGATATGATTTCTTAGACTGATCTATCATGTCTCTTCTCAGCCACTATCAGAAGTCATGAAAACATTCAGATACATAGAATTGTATGCCGTTCTGGACAAGCATTTGGTAAGTCTCTGCCCATCAAAATCATAGAATCATAGAATCAAAGAGTTGGAAGAGACCTCCTGGGCCATCATCCAGTCCAACCCCATTCTGCCAAGAAGCAGGAATATTGCATTCAAATCACCCCTGACAGATGGCCATCCAGCCTCTGTTTCAAAGCTTCCAAAGAAGGAGCCTCCACCACACTCCGGGGCAGAGAGTTCCACTGCTGAACGGCTCTCACAGTCAGGAAGTTCTTCCTAATGTTCAGATGGAATCTCCTCTCTTGTAGTTTGAAGCCATACCTTTCACTGTGACAGGTGGGATGTGGATACCAATTTGAATTAATTTGGCTTCAGATCCATGCCTTTTTCTTTTATTGATGTGTTGTTGGGCTTGGCCTCATGTAAACCGCTCCGAGTCCCTTGGGGAGATGGTGGCGGGGTATAAATAAAGTATTATTATTATTATTATTATTATTATTATTATTATTATTATTTGAAAAGAAGCAGGGAAGCTGAGGGATGATTTATTGTTGCCACCAATTTGAAAGGAACCAGTATTTAGGAGATTTTACCCAGTTCCCAATTTTCAAAAGACTTAGCTGATTTGCAATGGAGGTTGCCGATTAGGAACCAAATTTACCATCAAGTTAGAAGGGAGGCTGTTCAATTGCACCTCCTCCTTTATTAAGAAAGTAATAACTTAGTAGTAATTACTAAGTACCTTGGGAAGTCTGACTTGGCCACGGTGGTACACGCTTTGGTCACATCCCGCCTTGACTACTGCAATGCTCTCTACGTGGGGCTGCCCTTGAAGACGGCCCGGAAGCTCCAGCTAGCCCAGCGCGCGGCAGCCA
This sequence comes from Anolis sagrei, assembly GCF_037176765.1. NCBI lineage: Eukaryota > Metazoa > Chordata > Lepidosauria > Squamata > Anolidae > Anolis > Anolis sagrei. Next base: position 2,941,321 of record NC_090027.1, read on the forward strand.
TGTTGTTAACCGGAGCGGGACGCAGGGAGCACACAACGCCCTTGCTGTCCCAGCTCCACTGGCTGCCGATTTGCTACCGGGCCCAATTTAAGGTGCTGGTGTTATCCTACAAAGCCCTAAACGGTTCCGGCCCAAAATACCTTGAAAACCGCATCTCGGCCTACGAGCCCACGAGGACCTTGAGATCATCTGGGGAGGCCCTTCTCTCGGTCCCGCCTGCTTCACAGGCACGCCTGGCGGGGACGAGAGAGCGGGCCTTCTCGGTGGTGGCCCCCCGGCTATGGAACTCCCTCCCTGTTGAAATCAGACAGGCGCCTTCCCTCATGGCCTTTCACAAGGGCCTGAAAACCTGGCTCTTCGAAAAGGCCTTCAGCTAGTGCTATGTTTTTTGGAATGACCACCGGAATGGCTATGACTATGAATTTGACTATGACCCCAAACTAGACGAAGCGGATTTTTATATGTTGTGTTATGGTCTTGTTCTACTGTAAATTGTTGTCTTTCTATGTTTTGTACACCGCCACGAGTCGCCCTCGGGCTGAGAGTGGCGGTTAACAAGTGCAAATAATAAATAAATAAATAAATAAATAATTACACTGTATATATTGTAGCGTGACTGGAGAGAAGAATGTAGATTTATTTGGTTACTTTTCCCTGCATTTCTGCCACCATGTGAGGTAAGTTGTAATATTGTGAGAAATGGCACTTGGTACACAGAATAGACAGAGCTGAGGCAATCTTCAAATAAAAGTTAACAATTTTATTAAGTGCACAGCGTGTGGTTGCAAGACGTAACTTTTCCTTGTTGCACTTGGAATAATACTGTAACTTTAACAGTTCATTCTTTCAAGTAACACAGTATCTTTCTGACGTAGAGCACTTGTTTCAGACAAAGTTTCAATTCAGGGATGTTTCCCTTATTTGATCCTCCCTAGATCAAATTCTAAGTAAACTATTCTTTAGCCTCTCCTTAGACTAAAAGAATACCAGCTATGTTTCACCATTCGGCTGCACTAGCCTGAGAAACTTCCAATAGCCAAACCCAGCTTTTCAAAGCCTCAAAGCTTTGCTTCACAAGTCACTCCGCCACCTTTCCTTTCCTTCTCTCCCAACTCCTAACTCCTCACTCCTCTGAACCTAAACCCGGACTGCTCACTCCTCTAAACCTAAACCCTAACTGATTTTTAACTGATTTTTTTTTCAAACTCTCCCCTCTAAGCTCCTCCCACTTTCCTCTCTCCTGCATCGGTCTCCATGGCAACGCACATGGAGGACTCCTCTGACTTAGGCCGCTCCAGCATTACTGCAGCCAATCTAAACACAAATACAGTTAAAATCATGCAATTTATAATCAACTCCTGTACATTATTATTATTATTATTATTTTATTTTAAATATGTGTCAAGGACAATGGACAATGGACAATGACTATGAAATTGATTATGACCCCAGGATTTGACGAAGCGGATTTTTAGCATAAGTATATGTTATGTAGTAGTAGATTGTCATGTACTGTCTTGATTTACTGTACACTGTCTTTTCTATGTTGTTGTTCACCGCCACGAGTCGCCCTAGGGCTGAGAGTGGCGGTCAATAAGTGCAAGAAATAAATAAATAAATAAATAAGGTTCTGTTATCAGAGATGCGGGGGGTAGAAGGATATACAATTCAAAACAACTTGTATTATTTTTCTCAAGCTGCATAACATTTTGTTCTTTTCTAGTATGACTATATGGGCGGAAACCGTGATGACGTCACCCAGAACATTGCACAGCTGATTGGTTTTGTCAATAGTGTAAGTTACTGCCATGTTTTCTTCTTTCCCCCATTTGAAGCAATACAAGTCATTCGACTTTCTTAATTCCGCTGTTGTTTTTTTGCCTGGAAAGCATCTGCACTGGCAAATTGCATAGCATCGGGTGCCAGGAATGTATACACAGGAGGCCACTGCTTGCCATCTCATTCCAGCACTGCGATGCTATGCAATGCTTTAGTTTCCCAAAACTCTTTAAAAGCTTACTAGAAATAATGTTAGGAAATAAAGAAAATGGGTTGTTGTAGGTTTTTTCGGGCTATATGGCCATGGTCTAGAACAGCGATGGGCAACCTTTTGAGCTTGGTGTGTCCAAATTTGCCAAAAACCTGAGCATAACTTGGGTGGAGTGTCACTCTGAGAAAAAAAAAACACCATAATTTTGCAATATTTATAGTTTAAATAAGAAAAATATATAATCCATGCTGAGTTATAGAGTGAACAGTAGGGCTGGGTAACCACGGAAAAATTTGTTTCTAAACTCGTTTCGTTTTTAGGGGGTCCATTGTGTTTCGTTTTTTTTAAAGAATTCCGAATTTTTTCTTTTAAAAAGTTCGAAATTTATGAAATTTCGTAAATTTCGAATTGATTCGTTAATGGCAGACGCGATTGCACAATATGCTAAAAAACCCCTCCAAATGGGACAGGGGGAACTTCTGAAGCTTCCCTCTCCCTCTGTTGTTGACTGTTGGTGTGATAAAACACACAACAACTATATTATATTATATTATATTATATTATATTATATTATATTATATTATATTATATTATATTATTATAATATTATTATGTTATATATTATTATATTATATTATTATAATACTATAATATTATATATATTATATTATAATATTATATATTATTATATTATATTATTGTATATTATATTATTATAATATATTGTATTATATATTATATATTATTATTATATTATATTACGAAATAATTACGAAATAATTACGAAAATTGGAAAAATTGTTTCGATTCTTAATTACTCCTCACAGAATGGCTCAATATCGGATCGTAGGCTAATTTAAATACGAATTAATAACGAATTACAAAATTAACGAACGAAACCGCCCAGCCCTAGTGAACAATGCTCAAACATGTAGATGTTAAATTTGTAGAGCCTTTTACAAATTTAAGGATGGAATTAGATTGGCTCTTATAAGGTGTACTTCTCTGTATGTGGCCGCATGTGTCTGCGTGTCATCAAAAATAGCCATGCGTGTCAGTACTGACACGCGTGTCATAGGTTCACCATCACGGGTCTAGAGGCATTCTCTCCTGACGTTTCGCCTGCATCTATGGCAAGCATCCTCAGAGGTAGTGAGGTCTGTTGGAATTAGGAAAAAGGGTTTATATACCTGTGGAATGACCAGGGTGGGACAAAGGACTCTTGTCTGTTGGAGCTGGGTGTGAATGTTTCAACTGACCACCTAGATTAGCATATAATGGCCTGACAGTGCCTGGGGCAATCTTTTGTTGAGAGGTGATTAGATGGCCTTGTTTGTTTCCTCTCTGTTGTTGTGCTGTTGTAATTTTAGAGCTTTTTTAAATACTGGTAGCCAGATTGTGTTCATTTTCATGGTTTCCCCCTTTCTGTTGAAATTGTCTAGTCTAGTCATGTTCCAGAAGCATTCTCTCCTGACGTTTCAACTGATCACCTTGATTAGCATTTGATAGCCTGGAAGTGCCTGGAGCAATATTTTGTTGAGAGGTGATTAGATGTCCTTGTTTGTTTCCTCTCTGTTGTGCGATTGCACAACAACAACGGTAAAGAAAATGTTTCTATTAATCCTGCTTTTGAATTCAACGTATCAATTGTGTTGTTGAAGGCTTTATTTATGTATTTATTTATTTGAAACATTCATATTCCACCCTTCTTCTCACCCTGAAGGGGACTCAGGGCAAAGTACAGAATATATACAGCAAATATTCAATGCCAGGATACAAATTCTTATATACATACATAAACATTAAAAACATTTATCTCAATATTAAAATACACCATTTAAAACCGTCCTAGTCATCCACGTCAAATCTAATTGGCCTCGTCATCTTTCCTATTGCTGCTATTTTATTGCCCTGTCCTGAAAGCTTGGTCCCACAGCCAAGTTTTGACCCTCCTTCTAAAGGACAAGAGAGAAGGGGCCGACCTGATCTCACCAGGAAGGGAGTTCCATAGCTGGGGAGCAATCACCGAGAAGGCCCTGTCTCTCGTCCTTGTGACAATGGCGGAACGGAAAGCAGGGTTATCAATCTCCGCGATGGTTCATAGGGGTAGATGCGTTCGGACAGGTAAATTGGGCCAGGGCCATTTAAGGCCTTCTTGGTGGTGGCCCCTCAACTCTGGAACTCACTCCCCAAGGACATCAGGCATGCCTCAACTCTGGCAGTCTTTAGGAGGAGCCTGAAAATGTGGTTGTTCCAGTGTGCCTTCCCAGAAGAAGGAAACTCCCAGCAATATGTCCCTAAATGCACTTTATCAATGATCTAGGATTGTCTGCACGCCCTTTCCTCTCCGAAACCCTATCCTAGTTATATATTTCACCTGTTCATGCTCAGCATTATTTTTTTAAATTTTAATTATTACATTTGGCCCAGCCATAGGTTTTTAAGCGTTGTCGTACTATTGTTAATGTTTACTGCTTGTTTTTTGTTTATGAGTTTCATTTTATTGTTTTGTATTGCCGTTGTTGTTGTTTTTGCTGATGTATTGTGGGCTTGGCCTCTTGTAAGCCGCACCGAGTCCCTTGGGGAGATGATAGCAGGGTACAAATAAATTATTATTATTATTATTAGTATTATTATTATTATTATAGGCCAAAGCCCGCAGTTTGAATTGTGCCCCGTAGCAAACTGGCAGCCAGTGGAGCTGGCGTAACATGGGAGTTGTGTGCTCTCTGTATGCCGCCCCAGTCATTAACCTGGCTGCCTCTCGTTGGACTAGTTGAAGCTTCCGAGCAGTCTTCAAAGGCAACCCCACATAGAGTGTGTTGCAGTAGTCTATCCTACTGGGTTGCTCCAGAAGCATTCTCTCCTGACATTTTGCCTGCATCTGTGGCAGGCATCCTCAGAGGTCGTCAGGCCTGTTGGGGTTTATATATCTGTGGAATGTCCAGGTGTTACAAAAATATAATTGCAGATTTGATAAATGTGGATTTGCAATGATGTGTGGGCATGAATGGAGTTGAATGGAAGGATGTATGGACTGAGTTAATAATTTTGGAGGTTGGTTCATCAGGTGCTTTGCGATGGCTGACTTCTCTGGTTGAGTGACCCTGCAGCACCTTTCATGTTGAATATTAAGGCCTACAATGACTAAACCTGCTTGCTGGACTGTAATTAAAATTTGCTAATAAGAACTGAAAAGTAAACTGTGAAAAGAACGGGACAGTGATAAGACAAATGTTTACAATGTTTACATCTATGGAACTAGGAAAATGGGTAGGAGAAAGAACTTGTCTGTTTGAGGCAAGTGTGAATGTTGCAACTGGCCACCTAGATTAGCATTGAATAGCCTTGCAGCTGCAAAGTCACTACCTCTGAGGATGCTTGCCATAGATGCAGGCGAAACGTCAGGAGAGAATGCCTCTAGACCATGGCCATATAGCCCGAAAAACCTACAACAACCCAGATTTGAGCTTTGTTTCCCCCTCACCCACAACATCTTTTCAGATATTTTCTGAGCTCAACATAACGATCGTTCTCTCTTCGCTGGAATTCTGGACGGACCACAATAAAATCAACACGTCCGGAGAGCCCGATGAGTTGCTACGGAGGTTCTTACAGTGGAAGAATTCGTACCTGGTCCTGCGCCCCCATGATTTGGCGTTTTTGTTTGTGTAAGCAGGAATAACGCAGCGATTTCTGATGATTTATTTATTATTTATTATTTATTTATTTACTTTACTTATATACCGCTCTTCTCAGCCCTCGGGCGACTCAAAGCGGTTGACAACATTAATGCAAAACATCACAAGACAAGTATAAAGCAATTAAAACAGATTATAGCATCAACAATTAAACATCCGTATAACAATCAATTAGCGCCTCAACAGTAAAATCAGAATCCAGTCTCAACATCCATTATTCCGTATTCCTATGTTCAATTACACTGTTTAGTCAAATGCTTGTTCGAACAGCCAGGTCTTCACCTTTCTCCAAAACGCCAGCAGGGAGGGGACCGATCTGATATCTACAGGCAGGGCGTTCCACAGCCGAGGGGCCACCACTGAGAAGGCCCTGTCTCTCGTCCCCGCCAAGCACGCCTGTGATGCAGGCGGGACCGAGAGCAGGGCCTACCCAGATGATCTTAGTGTCCTAGTCGGTTCATAGGAGGAGATGCGTTCGGAGGGGTAAGTAGGGCCAGAACCGTTTAGGGCTTTATAGGCTAACGCCAGCACTTTGAATTGTGCCCAGTAGCAAACTGGCAGCCAGTGGAGCTGGCGCAACAGAGGAGTAGTATGCTCCTTGAGTGCCGCTCCTGTTAGTAACCTGGCTGCCGAACGCTGCACCATTTGAAGCTTCCGAGCAGTCTTCAAAGGCAAACCCACATAGAGAGCGTTGCAGTAGTCCATACGGGATGTAACCAGAGCGTGGACTACCGTGGCCAAGTCAGACTTCCCAATGGAAACTTTCAAGCATTGAACAAAATGGCTGTATTATAACACCTTCCATAACCTGTCATCGTCCAGATGCACTGGACTAATAATAATAATCATAATAATAATACTTTATTTATACCCTGCTCCATCTCAGGGCGGCTCCACGCCCATCAATACAGTAAACAAATATTACACAAAAGCAATATTTCCTGTCCTATCCTATATAGTTGTTGGGGGATAAAGTGGAGGAACGGTGCCTGATCCAAGACACTCTCGTCCTGGAGGGAAGAGGGGATGAATGTGGCTACATTTCTACAAATACAGAGTAGCGAATATAGGAAATCGAATGACCTGACAATGGAATTGGACAATGCTTGAGAATAATGAGACGCTGGTGATGTTGTTTTTATTGCTTTTGTGATGTCTTATCCTGTTTAATGTTTTTTTTATCTATATTATGTTTTATGTATACTGATTTGTTGGAAACCGCCTTGAGTCACTGATTGGCTGAGAAAGGCGGTATACAAATACAGTAAGTAAGTAAATAAATAAATAAATGTGTGTGAAGGGTGATGGAAAATGTAATTCTCCGTTGTTTGTTGGTAATCCATGTAATTGTGAATCCAATGTAGTTGCATAGTTGCATAGAATCTGAAAGCATCGTGTGCACACCTGTCCCTCCATTATAGTGAAATTGAATCCAGACAAGACAGAGGTCCTACTGGTCAGTCGGAAGGCCGAACAGGGTATAGGGTTACAGCCTGTGCTGGATGGGGTTACACTCCCCCTGAAGACGCAGGTTCGCAGCTTGGGAGTGATCCTGGACTCACCGCTGAGCCTGGAACCCCAGGTCTCGGCGGTGGCCGGGAGAGCTTTTGCGCAATTAAAACTTGTGCACCAGTTGCGCCCGTACCTTGAGAAGTCTGATCTGGCCACGGTGGTCCACGCTCTTGTTACATCCCGGATAGACTACTGCAACGCGCTCTACGTGGGGTTGCCCTTGAAGACTGTTCGGAAACTCCAACTAGTCCAGCGTGCGGCAGCCAGATTGCTCACCGGAGCGACATACAGGGAGCATACCACCCCCCTGTTGTGCCAGCTCCACTGGCTGCCGGTTCAATTCCGAGCATAATTCAAGGTGCTGGTCTTAACCTACAAAACTCTATACGGTTCTGGTCCAGTGTATCTGTCCGAACGTATCTCCCTCTACGTCCCACCTCGGAGTTTGAGATCATCTGGGGAGGCCCTGCTCTCGACCCCACCACTCTCACAAGTGAGGCTGGTGGGGACGAGAAGCAGAGCCTTCTCAGTGGTGGCCCCCCACCTGTGGAATTCACTCCCGGGGGAAATCAGAACAGCACCAACCCTCCTCTCCTTCAGGAGGAGGGTGAAGACATGGCTGTGGAACCAGGCCTTTGGGCAACCAGGCAATTAGACAATGACAACCAAATAAGACAATCAGATGTGTAAGATCGGCAGGATTGTCGAAATGGAACCAAAACAGATCTTTGAGTTAATTGTACACTGATGGGTAGGAGGAAGATCCAGGTTTGTATTGTTTTTACTGACTTTATCATTTTACTGATTTTATTGGATAATGTTGAATTGTGGGAATTTGTACTGTTATATTTTTTGTGATGATTGTTTGTGTAGCAGGCGTCTAAGTGCGCCTTGCAGCTGTAAGCCGCCCTGGGTCCCCTTCGGGGTGAGAAGGGCGGGGTACAAGAACCCCAAATAAATAAATAAATAAATAAATAGTGCAAATTCTACTTCTAAATCTATGTATTTCAGTCACAAATTGAGTCAGGAAGTATGGCCAACTGGAAGGCAAACAAAAGTATAGAATGCAGAAAGCAGCAACTATGTCATGATATGGAGAGTGGAGGAAGTGTATATAGGTTCTTGTAGGTTTTTTCGGGCTATAGGGCCATGTTCTAGAGGCATTTCTCCTGACGTTTCGCCTGCATCTATGGCAAGCATCCTCAGAGGTAGTGAGGTCTGTTGGAAATAGGAAAATGGGTTTATATATCTGTGGAATGGCTGGGGTGGGGCAAAGAGCTCTTCTCTGCTGGAAGTAGGTGTGAATGTTTCAGCTGATCACCTTCATTAGCATTTGAAGGCTTGGCTGAGCCTGGGAAAATATTATTTGAGAACACAGAAATGCTGGACCACTCCAACAACCACCATGTCAGACTACACAGAGAAGCCATTGAAATCCACAAGCATGTGGACAATTTCAACAGAAAGGAGGAGACCATGAAAATGAACAAAATCTGGCTACCAGTATTAAAAAAACTCTAAAATTACTACAGCTAAACAGCAGAGAGGAAACAACCAGGCACATCTTAACACCTCTCAACAGAACATTTTCCCAGGCTCAGCCAAGCCTTCAAATGCTAATGAAGGTGATCAGCTGAAACATTCACACCTAGCTCCAGCAGAGAAGAGCTCTTTGCCCCACCCCATCCATTCCACAGATATATAAACCCATTTTCCTATTTCCAACAGACCTCACTCCCTCTGAGGATGCTTGCCATAGATGCAGGCGAAACATCAGGAGAAATGCCTCTAGAACATGGCCATATAGCCCGAAAAAACCTACAAGAGCCTAGTCATTCCAGCCATGAAAGCCTTCGACAATACATTGAAGTGTATATAGTTTGGAATGTGGTTTAGAGACCCTGCATTGCCTTCTGGGTGTAACCTCCACTTCCCTTTGTGTGCTTTAGTTACAGGGAGAAGCCTAATTACGTCGGAGCGACCTTCACAGGAAAGCTGTGCCTTCGGAATTACGACGCAGGCGTTGCCCTGGTGCGGATTCACCCATTGAGTCTCTCTTTAGAGAAAAAAGCAGGATAATAATATTTATTTACGTATTTATTTACAGTATTTATATCCCGCCTTTCTCACCCCTGGCCCACCTCTGCTTTCTTCTAGTATCAGAAGTCAATTACGATGGAGACGTTTTCGGTCATCCTGGCGCAACTGCTGGGCCTCAACTTGGGGATGGAGCATGACGACGGGAAAGACTGTCGCTGTCCGGGACCCGTCTGTGTTATGAACACAGGAGCAGTGTGAGCCTTTTCAGTTTTGACCATTTGTCATACTTGGAAGAGCGGTCATCTCCTATTGCTGTTAATAGAGGGGAGAGAAGGGGACGCGGGTGGTCTTGTGTTGCCTCTCATGTTTAGAAATGACTCAGATGATGCAAATGACACCGAGAAGAAGACAGAGACCCCACGTACACTGCCATGTAATGCAGTTCATTTTGGAAAGGCATGACCTTTTAGAGATCAAAACCAGAAATCTCCACTTCCTTTTGGAAACATGGACCTTTTGGAAATTACTGTATATACTCGAATATAAGCCTAGTTTTTCAGTCCTTTGTTAAGGCTGAAAAAGTCCTCCTCGGCTTGTACTCAAATCAAGATTATTTATTATTTTACTCTTTATTATTATTTTTATTACATTTACTTTATCCCTTATTATTATTTATTTATTTATTTATTTACTATTCTTGTATACCGCTGTATCTCAAGCCCGAGGGCGACTCACAGCAGTTTCCAGACAGCAAACAACAAAGACAATAAAAACAGCAATAATTAATATACCACAACAGTTAAATTACACATTTCCATTACTAGCTAATAGACAAACATCAATATACCATAATCACAAAACCCACCCCCGATCGCCTCATCATCCAAGCGTGATCCAGATTCGACGTCATTGTTCCGTTCCTATGTTCAAATTACCAGAATTGCACTGAATTACTCAAACGCCTGCACAAACATCCAGGTCTTCAACTTTCTACGGAATGTCATGAGAGATGGTGCCAGCCTAACATCTACAGGAAGGGCGTTCCACAGTCGAGGAGCCACCACCGAGAAGGCCCTATCTCTCGTCCCCGCCAACCGTGCTTGAGAGGCTGGCGGGATCGAGAGCAGGGCCTCCCCGGAAGATCTCAAAGTCCGGGTGGGTTCATAGGCTGAGATGCGGTCAGATAGGTATCTATAGCTTTATAGGCCAATACCAACACCTTGAATTGGGCCCGGTAGCAAATCGGCAGCCAGTGGAGCTGGTGCAACAGGGGGGTTGTGTGCTCCCTGCGCTCCACTCCTGTTAGAATCATGGCTGCCGCGCGTTGGACTAGTTGCAGCTTCCGGGCTGTCTTCAGGGGCAGCCCCATGTAGAGAGCGTTGCAGTAGTCTAGGTGGGATGTGACAAGAGCGTGTACCACCGTGGCCAAGTCAGACTTCCCAAGGTACGGGCACAGCTGGCGCACGAGCCTGAGCTGTGCAAATGCTCCCCTGGTCACCGCCGAGACCTGGGGCTCCAGGCTCAGCGACGAATCCAGGGTCACACCCAAGCTGCGAACCTGTGTCTTCAGAGGGAGTGCGACCCCATCCAACACAGGATGGGGTTATTATTATTATTACATTTATCATTTTACTTTATTTTTATGATTACATTTATCATTTTACACAATTCACTTCACTTTATGTCTTAATTAGTCGCTCTCCCCCAAGGTGCTCCGAGCGACTTACAATTTAAAATAGCATTTACACAATATAAAAACATTCAACATAAACACATTCAACAGTGACTATTTGGCAAATTACTTAAATGCACAGCCAAACAGCCAAGTCTTGAGTGCCTTTACAAAAGGTCGCAACTCCGACATTGCTCTAATATATGGAGGCAATGAGTTCCACAGAATTGGAGCATAGGTCGAAAAAGCTCTACGATGCCTTGTAGCTTCCAGGTGTACCTCCCTAGGACCCGGTATGTATAGGAGATTTTCCTGGGTGGATCGAGGTGACCACGGATGGAGAAAAGGAATGAGGCGGTCCCTAAGATAGAAAGGTCCTTGGCCATTTTGAGCTCTAAATGTCAGGATCCGTATCTTGTCAGAGATCCAATGTTCTATTGGTAGCCAATGCAGTTGTTGCAGAATCGGTGTCATATGGGATCTTATAGATGATCCCGCTAGCAGCCTGGCCACTGCATTTTGGACCATCTGAATCTTCTGGGTTGTTGACTTCAGAAGGCTGGCAGATAAGGCATTGCAATAGTCCAACCTCGTGGTGACTGTTGCGTGGATTACCATTGCCAATGCTTCTACCGAAAGGTCGGATACCAATTTCCTTGCCTGGCAAAGATGAAAAAGGGCCTGCTTCCTTATGGCAGTGATCTGGGCCTCCCTCATCACAACTGGGTCCAACACAACCCCAAGGCTTTTAACAGTTACATTTCCATAATTTTACTTTATTATTGTTATTATTATTAGTAGTAGTAGTATTATTATTATTATTAGAAACACAACAAGATGAGTCCACAGCAGACACACTGCTGGCTGTTGAATTGGATCACACGTCGGACATTTCCCAAGTGTCTAGGACTATGTGATGTTGTTGTTGTTGTTGTTATTATTATTATTATTAGATACACAACAAGATGAGTCCACAGCAGACACTCTGCTGGCTGTTGAATTAGATCACACGTCGGACATTTCCCAAGTGTCTAGGACTATTTGATGTTGTTGTTGTTGCTGTTATTATTATTATTATTAGATACACAACAAGATGAGTCCACAGCAGACACTCTGCTGGCTGTTGAATTAGATCACACGTCGGACATTTCCCAAGTGTCTAGGACTATGTGATGTTGTTGTTGTTGTTGTTGTTATTATTATTATTAGATACACAACAAGATGAGTCCACAGCAGACACTCTGCTGGCTGTTGAATTGGATCACACGTCGGACATTTCCCAAGTGTCTAGGACTATGTGATGTTGTTGTTGTTGTTATTATTATTATTATTAGATACACAACAAGATGAGTCCACAGCAGACACTCTGCTGGCTGTTGAATTAGATCACACGTCGGACATTTCCCAAGTGTCTAGGACTATTTGATGTTGTTGTTGTTAATTTCTCCAGTAGTGTAGGGCACAGACACCCCGTAATAATGCGGCATGTTTCATTAAGAGCCACATCCACTGTTTTAGCGTGGTGAGATGTGTTCCACACTGGGCATGTGTACTCAGCAGCAGAGTAGCACAGCGTAAGGGCAGATGTCTTCACTGTGTCTGGTTGTGATCCCCAGGTTGTGCCAGTCAGCTTTCCTATGATATTGTTTCTAGCACCTACCTTTTGCTTGATGTTGAGACAGTGCTTCTTGTCGGTCAGAGCATGGTCCAGAGTGACTCCCAGGTATTTGGGTGCACTGCAATGCTCCAGTGGGATTCCTTCCCAGGTAATAATCCTCAGAGCTCAGGATGCTTGTCTGTTCTTGAGATGAAAGGCACATGTCTGTGTTTTAGATGGGTTGGGGATCAGCTGGTTTTCCCTGTAGTAGGCAGTAAGAGCACCTAGAGCTTTGAAGAGCTTCTCTTCAACCATCTCAAAGCTCCCTGCTTGAGCAGTAATATATGCAGTAGAGTCTGGCTTATCCAACATAAACTGGCCGGCAAAACATTGGAAAAGCCAAAACTTTGGATAATAAGGAGGGATTAGAAACTGAGATGAGCACCACCTCCCAGAGTCGGACTCACCTAGACTTAAGGTCAAGGGGAAACCTGTACCTGTACTTTAATGCAAGCAGGTTAAACGCCCGTAACTATGCCATTTTTAAATGTATATATATCTCTATATATATATTTCAGGCATTCAAATGGCGTCAAAACCTTTAGCAGCTGCAGCATTGAAGACTTCCAAAACTTCATTAAGTTCAAAGGAGCCCCTTGCCTTTCAAACAGGCCCAACCTGCGATTGTACTACGAAAAGGGAAAGGCAAACGGCAAATCTGTTTGTGGAAATGGGATTCTGGAACATGGAGAGAAGTGCGATTGTGGTTCGCCTGAGGTCAGTGGCTGCTGAAAAAAAATCAAACATGCTTGTTGGCTTGAACTGATTTTCACTTTTTGCGGGTGGTCCTGGAACGTAACACCCGCAATAAGTGAGGGAATACTGTATCTTATTTCTTCTCTCTGTTTCTGCTCTCATTCTGATGGGTTGTTCAAAATGGATACTTTTCTGCTGCAAACCCTTTCGAACCAGGCTTCTGCCTTTTTGTACTTTAGTATCGAGAGTATGTGCTGTGTGCTTTGAGATCTCTCTCTGCTTGTGTGCCAGAGATGCCGTGATTGAGTTTTTCCCTCTCTTGAAACCTTAGAAGAGATGGCCATTAAGAGTAGCTCAGACCCAGTTCTTAACATGAAGAAATGTAGTTAGTTTTTACGTATATAAATAAAAATGTCATGTCCGTTTATGGGATTAACATAACTCAAAAACCACTGGACGAATTGACACCAAATTTGGACACAAGACACCTAACAACCTAATGTACGAGGGTATTATTAAAGTAAGGTCCGTTTGAACATTAGTACACAACGAAAGGTTATTTCAAAAAAGTAAATTTATTTTCAGAAAGTACATACTTCACTCTATTTTTTGACATAGTTGCCAAGTTTGTTCAAACACTTATCATACCTCTGAACCAATTTTAAAATACCCTCTTCATAAAAACTTACCGCCACCAAAAGCCACCAAATCGTCTGTAATCAAAGAAGGGCGACCGGAGCGGTCCTCATCGTGGACGTTGTCACGGCCATCTTTGAATTGTCGTACCCACTTACGCACTTAGCTTTCACTCATAACAGTCTCACCGTACACTTCACAACTCTGTCAATGGATTTCTGCAGCAGGCAGGTTCCTTGCTGCCAAAAACCGTCTCACTGAGCGAACCTCACATGCGGAGGGTGAGTTGATAGTCTTAAACATTTTTAAAGCACAGAACGGAACCGTACAGGTGAGCGACAGAGCAGAAACTGAGCACAGTGGTTCCCGAGGATTGCCGGTACACGACGCACGAGCTCGTTGCGCTATGCATGCGAACTACTACTGTCTACAACAAAACGGATCTTACTTTAAAAATACTATATATATCACTGTATATATTCATCGACAGGTTTGTGAAGTGTACGGTGAGACTGTGATGAGTGAAAGCAAAGTGCATAAGTGGGTACGACAATTCCAAGATGGCTGTGACAACGTCCATGATGAGGACTGCTCCAGTCGCCCTTCTTTGATTACAGACGATTTGGTGGCTTCAGTTGAAGCGAGGATTCGTGAGAACAGGCGCTTTACAATAATAGGTCTCTCAAACGAATTTCCTGACGTGTCGAGATCAGTGCTTTACAACATTGTTTCTGAACACCTAAAGTTTAGGAAACTGTGCTCCCGTTGGGTCCCGAAACTCCTAACAGAGGACCACAAAAACCAAAGATTTGAGTGTGCGATCAAATCGTCTGTAATCAAAGAAGGGCGACCAGAGCGGTCCTCATCATGGACGTTGTCACGGCCATCTTTGAATTGTCATACCCACTTACGCACTTTGCTTTCACTCATCACAGTATCACCGTACACTTCACAAATCTGTCGATGGATTTCTGCAGCAGGCAGGTTCCTTGCTGACAAAAACCGTCTCACTGAGCGAACCTCACATGCGGAGGGTGAGTTGAGAGTCTTAAACATTTTTAAAGCACAGAACAGAACCGTACAGGTGAGCTACAGAGCGGAAACTCAGCACAGTTGTTCCCCAGGCATGCCGGTACATGATGCACGCTCTCGTTGCGGTATGCGCGCAAACTACTAGTGTCTATAACAAAACGGACCTTACTTAAAAAATACCCCTTGTATGTCCTTCACTCAAAAAAAAATGATTTTGTCATTTGGGAGTTGTAATTGCTGGGATTTATAGTTCACGTGCAATCAAAGAGCATTGTAAACTCCACCAATGATGGCATTGAACCAAACTTGGCATGCAGAACTCCCATTACCAACAGAAAACACTAGAAGGGTTTGGTGAGCATTGAGCTTGAGTTTGGGAGTTGTCGTTCATCTACATCCAGAGAGCACTGTGGACTCAAACAATGACAGATCTTGACCAAACTCTACATGAATACTCAGTATGCCCAAATGTGAACACTGGTGGAGTTTTGGGAAAATAGACCTTGTCATTTGGGAGTTGTAGTTGCTGGGATTTGTAGTTCACCTACAATCAAAGAGCATTCTGAACCCCACCAATGATGGAATTGAACCAAACTTGGCACGCAGAACTCCCATGACCAACAGAAAACATTAGAAGGGTTTGGTGAGCATTTAGCTTGAGTTTGGGAGTTGTAGTTCATCTACAACCAGAGAACACCGTGGATTCAAACAATGATGGATCTGAACCAAACTTGGCACGAATACTCCATTTGCCCAAATGTGAACCCTGGAGGAGTTTGGGGGAAATAGACCTTGACATTTGGGAGTTGTAGTTGCTGGGATTTATAGTTCACCTGTAATCAAAGAGCATGCTGAACCACATCAACGACAGAATTGGGGCAAACTTCCCACACAGAACCCCCATGAACAACAGAAAATACTTATGGCCATCCACTCCTTCACCAGGGCAAGAAAACGTAATCAAAGCCCTCCTGACAAAGAGCCATCCAGCCATAGATAGAGATAGATATATATGATTCACACACACACATAGTATGCTAGATTTGAAAGGGACCCCTAAAGAAGGACAATTATATGTTGCCTTCAGTAAGGTGGAGGAAAGTGCAATATGTTATGGTTGTGGTGGTCACCACAATACATGTGTTGTTTTTTTCAGGCCTGTAAATACAGTAAGTGTTGTACCAGCACATGCACCTTTCAGCGGGGAGCTGTGTGCAGTAATGAATTATGCTGCGAAGACTGTAAGGTAAGAAGCAAATTTGGGGAATGGTTTAGAGACTCACTGGCTGGTGATTTGCACTGACCTGAAAGGTTTAACCAAGTTCCACAGAAAGAACGATTTTGTACCTGTGGAGCATCAGAGGTAGAAGATATCACACATATACTATTTAGTTGTAACCTGTGTAAGAAAGAGAGAAACCAGTACTTGGGACCATGCGTTATGCAAAGATACAGAATGGGGGACAATGCCTGGCTCGAGAGCAGTACGTGTGGAAAAGATCTTGGAGTCCTCGTGGACAACAAGTTAAACATGAGCCAGGAATGTGATGTGGCGAAAAAAAGCCAATGGGATTTTGGCCTGCATCAATAGGAGCATAGTGTCTAGATCTAAGGAAGTAATGCTACCCCTCTATTCTGCTTTGGTTAGACGACACCTGGAATATTGTGTCCAATTCTGGGCACCACAATTCAAGAGAGATATTGACAAGCTGGAATGTGTCCAGAGGAGGGCGACTAAAATGATAAAAGGTCTGGAGAACAAGCCCTATGAGGAGCGGCTTAAGGAGCTGGACATGTTTAGCCTGAAGAAGAGAAGGCTGAGAGGAGATATGATGATAGCCATGTATAAATATGTGAGAGGAAGCCACAGGGAGGAGGAGGGAGCAAGCTTGTTTTCTGCTTCCCTGGAGACTAGGACGCAATGGAACAATGGCTTCAAACCACAAGAGAGGAGATTCCATCTGAACACGAGGAAGAACTTCCTGACTGTGAGAGCCGTTCAGTAGGCCTGTTTGATCAAGAAAAAATTTGTTTCTAAAATCGATTTGTAATTGGGGTGTTTTTTTGTTTCGATATTTAAAATATTTACAAAACTTTCCAAAAAAATGTTTTGTTATTTACGAAATTTCGTAAATATTTACAAAACATTTTGTAAGTGTGAATGTTGCAGTAATGGTCACCTTGATTAGCATTGAATGGCTTTCATTTCTCCCACCCTGGACATTCCATAGATAAACTGAAACTCCATTTGCCTAGTTTCCAACAGACCTCTGAGGATGCCTGCCATAGATGTGGGCAAAATGTCAGGAGAGAATGCTTCTGGAACATGGTCATACATACAGCCCTGAAAACTCACAGCAAAAGAGCCTGAAAACTCACAGCAAGAGCGCCATCCAATCGGCTCCGGCTCCTGCGCCCTCCTCCTCCTCCTCCTCCTCCTCCCAGCTGTGTTGCAGGAAGTGCCAGGAGGAGGAGGAGGAGGAGGAGGGCGCAGGAGCCGCGCCATCCAATTGGCTCCGGCTGCTGCGCCCTCCTCCTCCTCCTCCTCCTCCCAGCTGTGTTGCTCGCGCCGCCCCTTCGCCCCGCCCGCCCCATTTACTGCTGGGGTGCTTGGGAGCGCCGGATTGGCTCCCAGGCACCAGCAGCACTCAGCAGCCTCCATCCCATTAACGACACAAGCTGAAGCTCGTAAAATATATGGGGCTGCTGTTTCGATATTTTTAAACCCTTCCGGGTTTAAAAATGTGTTTTGAAATCGCGTCGGGTGTGGTAAAAATAACGAATTAATAACGAAATAACGAATTAACGAACGAAACCGCACAGGCCTACTGTTCAGCAGTGGAACTCTCTGCCCCAGAGAGTGGTGGAGGCTCCTTCTTTGGAAGCTTTTAAGCAGAGGCTGGATGGCCATCTGTCAGGGGTGATTTGAATGCGATATTCCTGCTTCTTGGCAGAATGGGGTTGGACCGGATGGCGCAGGAGGTCTCTTCCAACTCTTGGATTCTATGATTCTATGATTATACAAAAGACACACTGGGATCCTGATATTAAAATTATTTTTATTTGCTGGACAGAATGCTAAAATGACAAAGAAAATGCCCCCTTTTCTGTTTAAAGCTGAGAACTGCATACTTAGAGTCGATGGGGTAAGCTGTGGAGGTGATGCAGATCTTTGATCTGGATCGGGACCTTGTTCACAGATTGTGTATTTACAGTGGGGAAATAACCTAGGGAACGCCGTCCCTCACTCCGGGAACTTGCCAGGATGCTATGGATCACCATAGGAGTCCAAACAGTTAGAGCAAAACACAGGTTTATTTCTACTGATCAGTGAGAAAGGTGGACAGACAGCACACATACAATAGTTTGTGTTAAATGCGGGTTGTATGTGTTAAGTGTGTTTGTCAATGTTAATTATGTACGGCCAATAGGCTACTCAATAAAATGTACCAACTGAAACACGCACACTTACCTCTGACAGACAAGAGTTCTTTCTCCCACCCTGGACATCATTCCACAGCCAGGCTTTGAAGCTGCAAGGCCGTTTAATGCTAATCAAGCTGTCCAATTACAACATTCACACTTGCCTCCAACAGACAAGAGTTCTTTCTCCCGCCCTGGACATTCCAGCAGCCAGGCTTTGAAGCTGCAAGGCCGTTTAATGCTAATCAAGGTGGCCAATTGCAACATTAACACTTGCCTCCAACAGACAAGAGTTCTTTCTCCCACCCTGGACCTTCCACAGCCAGGCTTTGAAGCTGCAAGGCCATTCAATGCTAATCAAGGTGGCCAACTGCAACATTCACACTTCCCTCCAACAGGCAAGAGTTCTTTCTCCCGCCGTGGACATTCCAGCAGCCAGGCTGTGAAGCTGCAAGGCCATTCAGTGCTAATTAAGGTGGCCAATTGCAACATTCATACTTGCCTCCAACAGACAAGAGTTCTTTCTCCCGCCATGGACATTCTAGCAGCCAGGCTTTGAAGCTGCAAGGCCATTCAATGCTAATCAAGGTGGCCAATGGCAACATTCACACTTGCCTCCAACAGACTAGAGTTCTTTCTCCCACCCTGGACCTTCCACAGCCAGGCTCTGAAGCTGCAAGGCCATTCAATGCTAATCAAGGTGGCCAATTCCAACATTCACACTTGCCTCCAACAGACAAGAGTTCTTTCTCTCGCCCTGGACCTTCCACAGCCAGGCTTTGAAGCTGCAAGGCCATTCAATGTTAATCAAGGTGCCCAATTGCAACATTCACACTTGCCTCCAACAGACAAGAGTTCTTTCTCCCGCCCTGGACATTCCAGCAGCCAGGCTTTAAAGCTGCAAGGCCATTAAATGCTAATCAAGGTGGCCAATTCCAACATTCACACTTGCCTCCAACAGACAAGAGTTCTTTCTCTCGCCCTGGACCTTCCACAGCCAGGCTTTGAAGCTGCAAGGCCATTCAGTGCTAATCAAGGTGGCCAATTGCAACATTCACACTTGCCTCCAACAGACAAGAGTTCTTTCTCCCGCCCTGGACATTCCAGCAGCCAGGCTTTGAAGCTGCAAGGCCATTCAATGCTAATCAAGGTGGCTAACTGCAACACTCACACTTAGCTCCAACAGACAAGAGTTTGTTCTCCCACCCTGGGAGATATATAAACCCCATTTTCCTAGTTTCCAACACACTTCACAACCTCTGAGGATGCCTGCCATAGATGTGGGCAAAAAGTCAGGAGAGAATGCTTCAGGAACATGACCATACAGCCCAAAAAACCTACAGCAACCCAATATTAATGTTCAGATGGAATCTCTTTTCCGGTCATTTGGACCCATGGCTCTATTGAGTCCTAATCTCTAGGATGGCAGAAAACAATCCTGCTCCTTCTTCTTTATGACATCTTTCCAATATCTAAACATGGCTCTCATGTTTCTTTCTCTCAAGCTTCTCTTCTGCAAGCTGAACTTTGTTCATTCGTTCAGTCGTCTCCGACTCTTCGTGACTTCATGGACCAGTCCACGCCAGAGCTCCCTGTCGGCCGTCACCACCCCCAGCTGAACTTACCCATCTCTTTAAGCCACTCCTCATAGGAAGGCAGTTCCCATAGCTTTGGTTGCTTTGAAAGTGGACCCCAATTGCTTCTGCTGTTGCCTGTGTGCAGCGATGGCCCGTCCCCATTAGGAATGCCTCTGCTTCCTTCTTGTTTCTCTTTTTCCCTAGTTTAAGCCACGAAATGCAATATGTAGGCCGGCGACGGACAAATGCGACTTCTCTGAGTACTGCAACGGGAGTTCGGCGTCTTGTCCGAGTGATGTTTACGTCCAGAATGGTCACAAGTGTGGCTCCAACACTGGCTTCTGTTACGGTGGGATGTGTCAGTCGGCGGATCTTCACTGCCAGGATCTCTTCGGGAAAAGTAAGACTCCGGGTTTTTCTCTTGCCACTTAAACAAAAGTCCTATGAACCAGCTAGGGCGTTAAGATCGTCTGGGGAGGC
Organism: Anolis sagrei; assembly: GCF_037176765.1. Lineage (NCBI taxonomy): Eukaryota > Metazoa > Chordata > Lepidosauria > Squamata > Anolidae > Anolis > Anolis sagrei. Next base: position 2,961,737 of record NC_090027.1, read on the forward strand.
CCTGCTCTCGGTCCCGCCTGCATCACAAGTCCGTCTGGTGGGGACGAGAGACAGCGCCTTCTCAGTGGTGGCCCCTCGGCTGTGGAACGCCCTCCCTAGAGAGATTAGATCTGCTTCCTCCCTCTTAACAAGTTAAAACCTGGGTTATTCAAGCAGTGTATTGAATATAGTAATATGGAACAACGGATTATGAGATTGGATTTTGATTCTACCTATGAGACGCCAATGAGATGTGATATTGATGTTTAATTGATTATTTATTATGCCATTGGGTTGTTGTAGGTTTTTTTCGGGCTATATGGCCATGGTCTAGATCAGGGGTCCACAAACTTTTTAAACAGAGGGCCAGGTCACAGTCCCTCAAACTGTTGGAGGGCCGGATTATAATTTGGAAAAAAAACCATGAATGAATTCCTATGCACGCTGCACATATCTTATTTGTAGTGTAAAAAACACTTATTTAATTAATTAATTAATTAATTAAATTTAATTTATTTCAGTTACTTTTACCCCCACCCTTCTCAACCCCCAAGGGGGGACTCAGGGCGGCTTACGAAAAAGGCACAATTCGATGCCTACATAGAGTACATGTACGTATAAAAACAGCAATCAACATTTATCACAATTAAACAATCAATATAGAACACAATCCCTAAAAACTAATCACGAGCTCAGCGTGCGTCTTTCAGAGTTCCATAATTCCATTCCTTTTTCATCTGCCAGGTTGTCCAAACGCCTGGCTCCAAATCCATGTTTTCAATTTTTTTCTGAAGGAAAGGAGGGATGTCGCCGATCTAATTTCCCCCGGGAGTGAATTCCACAGGTGAGGGGCCACCACCGAGAAGGCCCTGCTCCTCGTCCCCGCCAACCTCACTTGTGAGAGTGGCGGGGTCGAGAGCAGGGCCTCCCCAGAAGATCTTAGATTCCGAGGTGGGATGTAGAGGGAGATCCGTTCGGACAGATACAATGGGCCGGAACCGTAAAGGGTTTTGTAGGTCAAAACCAGCACTTTGAATTGTGCTCGGAATTGGATCGGCAGCCAGTGGAGCTGACACAACAGTGGGGTGGTATGCTCCCTGTATGACGCTCCGGTGAGCAATCTGGCTGCCTCCCGCTGGACTAGTTGGAGTTTCCGAACAGTCTCCAAAGGCAACCCCACGTAGAGTGCGTTGCAGTAATCCAATCAGGATGTAACAAGAGCGTGGACCACCGTGGCCAGATCTGACTTCCCAAGGTACGGACGCAACTGGCGCACAAGTTTTAATTGTGCATAAGCTCTCCCGGCCACCGCCGAGACCTGGGTTTCCAGGATCACTCCCAAGCTGCGAACCTGCGTCTTCAGGGGGAGTGTGACCCCGTCTAACACAGGCTGTAACCCTATGACCTGCTCGGCCTTACGACTGACCAGGAGGACCTCTGTCTTGTCTGGATTCAATTTCAATTCAAAACAATACAATAATTAAAATGAAGAACAATGTTAACAAATATAAACTTATTAGTATTTCAATGGGAAGTGTGGGCCTGCTTTTGGCTGATGAGATAGGATTGTTGTTGTTGTTGTGTCCTTTCAAGTCATTTCAGACTTAGGTTGACCCTGAGCGAGGGCCGGGTAAATGACCTTGGAGGGCTGCATCCGGCCCCCAGGCCTTAGTTTGAGGACTCCTGTTCTAGAGGCATTCTCTCCTGGCGTTTCGCCTGCATCTATGGCAAGCTACCTCTGAGGATGCTTGCCATAGATGCAGGCGAAACGCCAGGAGAGAATGCCTCTAGAACAGGGGTCCCCAAACTACGGCCCATGGGCCACTTCCGGCCCGCCAAGGGCACTTATCCGGCCCGCAGAGGAGGAGCGCTCCCCCTCCCACACAGTGCCCCTCCCTTGGCTGGCTCACACTATCCGTCAGGCCTGATGGGCAGCGTGAGCCAGCCAAGGGCAGCTGCTCCGCATGGCCTACTCGCGTGTAAAGCACCTTGCGAGGTGTTTTACGCGCGAGTAGGCCGCACGGGGCTGCTCCTCCCTTGGCAGGCTAACGCTATCTGTCAGGCCCGATGGGCAGCGTGAGCCAGCCAAGGGCAGCTGCTCCGCATGGTCTACTCACACGTAAAGTACCTCGCAAGGTGCTTTATGCGTGAGTAGGCCACGCGGGGCTGCTCCTCCCTTGGCAGGCTCACGCTGCCCATCGGGCCCAATGGGCAGCGTGAGCCAGCCAAGGAAGGCTGCCCCAGCGCTCCATGCAGTCATGCTGGCCACATGACCTTGGAGGTGTCTACAGACAACGCCGGCTCTTCGACTTAGAAATGCAGATGAGCACCACACCCCAGAGTCAGACACGACTGGACTTCATGTCAGAGGAAAACCTTTAACCAGGAAAATTGGTTGGGAGAAAGAACTCTTGTCTGTTGGAGGTAGGTATGAATGTTTCAATTTATTTATTTATTTATTCATTTATTTACTTTGCTTGTATACCGCAGTTTCTCAGCCCATAGGCGACTCAACGCGGTTCACAACAAGAGCAAAAAGACAATCATAACAATATACAATTTAAAAACCATTAAGAGCATAATATACAAAGGAATGACACATCAATAACAACACATTAACGTCTCGTAACTAGAATCGTGATCCAATTCGTCTATAATTCCGTTCCTATATTCATCGTATTCATTGCGCTGTTTATCTGAATGCCTGTTCAAACAGCCGGGTTTTTAGTTTCCTTCGAAACACCATTAACGTAGGAGCTGTTCTAATGTCCATGGGAAGGGCGTTCCACACCCGAGGGGCCACCACAGAGAAGGCCCTGTCCCTCGTCCCCGCCAGCCGTGCTTGTGAAGCAGGCGGGATCGAGAGCAGGGTCTCCCCAGAAGATCTTAGAGTCCTGGTGGGTTCATAGGCAGAGATACGTTCGGATAGGTATCTTGGGCCGGAACCGTTTAGGGCTTTATAGGCCAACGCCAGCACTTTGAATTGAGCCCGGTAGCAAATTGGCAGCCAGTGGAGCTGGTGCAGCAAAGGAGTTGTATGCTCCCTGCGCTCCGCTCCTGTTAGTATCATGGCTGCCGAGCATTGGACTAGTTGGAGCTTCCGAGCTGTCTTCAAAGGCAACCCCACGTAGAGAGCGTTGCAGTAGTCTAGACTGCAATTGGCCACCTTGATTGCCTTTCATAACCTGACAGTTTTTGGGGAGAATCCTTTGTTGAGAGGTGATTAGCTGGCCCTGATTGTTTCTTGTCTGGAGTTCCCCTGTGTTTGAGGGTTGTTCTTTATTTACCGTTATAATTTTAGAGTTTTTTTAAATACTGGTAACCAGATTTTGTTCAGACTAGAAATAGGAAGATCTCCCATTCTCTGCTCCTGGAATTACTGCCTTAAGAGGGCTAGAAAGAACCCCCTCCCTCGAAGGGCCCTTCCACACAGCAAAATCAGATATCTGCAATGTGCATAGGAGTTTTTTAATTGATTTTTTTTAAAAAAAAAAAACTATAGTCCGGCCCTCCATCGGTCTGAGGGACAGTGAACTTTAAAAAGTTTTAAAAGTTTGACCATGCTCTAGATAGACCATGGCCATATAGCCTGAAAAAACCCTACAACAAGTTAGTGATTCCGGTCATGAAAGCCTTCGACAATATTATGTCATTGTTTTAATTGTTTTTTTAACTGTTTTTATTTATTTATTTATTTATTTATTTATTTATTATTTAAACTTCTATGTGGCCACTCCCCTGGGGCTCGGAGCGGCTTACAAGAATAGCTAAAATCTAACAAAGTTTAAAAGCAATTTAAAACAGTTTAAAAACAACACTATCAAACATTAAAAGCCTGTCGAAACAGGTATGTCTTACACGCCCTGCGGAAAGCTGATAAGTCCCACAAGGCACGGACTTCAGGTGGCAGAGTATTCCGGAGTGATGGTGCCACTGCTGTGAAGGCTCTGCGTCTGGTTGCCGCTAGACGCAAGGTCTTGACACTGGGGGCTTCCAGTAGATTTTGGTCCTCAGAATGGAGGGATCTCTGGGGTTGGTAGGGGGTGAGACGATCCCTCAGATACATCGGCCTCAGACCATGTAAGGCCTTCAAGGTGAGTCCCATCCCTTTGAAAGTGATCTGGTGCTCAATGGGTAACCAATGCAGCTGTAGTCAGGGGCGGCTCGTCCATTACGCGAAGTAAGCGGTCGCAGAACACCTTTTTTTGCCAGGGGCGCAGAGGCGCCTGTGTAAATGCCCCTCGACTGCCACTTGAGGAGCGCCCCCTCAGCTCACAACAGCCCTAGCAGCCCGGGGGGAGCCTCGGCTTTTTTGCCTCGCTGCAGGGCGATCCTCTTCCCAAAGGGGCCGGGCCCTTGAGCCTCGCCTAGCCCCTCTCGTTCCTGCTCCACCTGGCTACCGGGTGCACGAGCAGAGCCGCCGCTCAATCGTTCTCCGCGTTCGATCCCTTCCCCATGACCGGCTCCCTTTCCCGATCCCCGACGCTCTACCCGCCTCCTCTCCTCTCCCCAATCCGCGGGTGGGCCAAGGGGCGGAGCCACCGCGCCTGGCCCGCTTCAGGTCCGGAGGCGTGTCTGAAGACCCCAGCGTGCGCACCAAAAGTCGCCTCTTCTCCTGACTTTCTCTTCAGCCATTGGGACCAAGAGAGAGAGAGAGAGACCCTCTGGCTGGAGGTATCTCCCACCTCCGCTCCCTCCTTTGTTGTTGCGCCTACCTTCAGGAAAGGTGGGCATCTCCACCTCTCTCTCTCTCTCTCTCTCTCTCTCTTGGTCCCAATGGCTGAGGAGAAAGTCAGGAGAAGAGGTGACTTTTGGTGCACACGCCGGGGTCTTCAGGCACGCCTCCGGACCCAAAGCAGGCCAGGCAAGGGAGCAAGTGCGGCAAGTGTAGTTACTGGGATGTATAGTTCACCTACAATCAAAGAGCATTCTGAACTCCACCAATGATGGAATTGAACCAAATATGGCACACAGAACTCCCATGACAAACAGAAAATATATATCAATGATTGGTTGGAGGGGGGGGGGCGCACCAAAATACTGTTTGCTTACCGTTGAAAATTACCTGGGGCCGCCTCTGGCTGTAGTAAGATTGGGGTGATGTGGCATCTCATCAGAATTCCCGCAAGAAGCCGAGCAGCTGCATTTTGTACCAACTTGAGCTTCCGGATCACCGACAGAGGAAGGCCAGTGTAGAGGGCGTTACAGTAGTCCAGTCTTGAGATGACCGTGGCCTGGATCACCATAGTGAGGTCGTCCCTGGACATGGAGGGGGCCAGCCGTCTAGCCTGCCGCAGGTGAAAAAAGGCGGTTCTGCTCACGGCGGAGACCTGGGCCTCCATTGTCAGCAGAGGGGCCAAAAGGACTCCCAGACTCTTGAACAACGATGATGGGCGTAGCGCCTCGCCATCCAGAGTAGGCAGCTGGATGTCCCCACTGCCTGGTTGACCCAGCCGTAGGATCTCCGTCTTGGCTGGATTCACCCTCAACCTCCTGGCACGCAGCCATCTAGTCATGTCCTTGAGGCACTGATGGAAACAATCGGGTACAGAGTCCGGTCAGCCTTCCATCTTCAGCACCAGTTGAGTGTCATCGGCATACTGATAACACTCCAGCCCAAAACCTCGAACCAGCTGAGCAAGTGGTCGCATAGAGATGTTAAACACCAGAGCAGTGATGTTGAGCATTGAATTTTGCTATTGTTAACCACTTTGAGTCGCCCAAGGGCTGAGAATGAATAAATGAAGCAAATAAATAAATAAATAAATAAATAAAAACTTGACTCTCACCCATTTTAAACAATACCAAGCAAACGCCTCTCTTCTGGGAGTACGCGATACGTGTGCCCACATGTCTTTCGGAAATGTTAAAGATAGAGCTATTAGTTTGTGGGGTTAACAGAACTCCAAAACCACTGGGCGAATTGACATCAAAATTGGCCACAAGACACCCAACAACTCAACGAGTGACCATCATCTGCTGGAAAACACAGCAGAAGAGACATAAAAGCCCAAAAATTAAGGTGTGTGTGTGTGTGTATATATATATATATGTGTGTGTGTGTGTGTGTGTGTGTGTGTGTGTGTATATATCTATATATCTATATATATATCTATTTATATATAAATGCTCTGTGTATAATGAGTACCTTAAAAACAAAAGAAACAATGAACGAAATCACACCAAATTTAGCAGCATAACGTCTCACAACAGAAGGAGTGACCATCACTCAAAAATTATGATTTTGTCATTTGGGAGTTGTAGTTGCTGGGATTTATAGTTCACCTACACTCAAAGAGCATTCTGAACTCTATCAACAATGGAATTGAACCAAACTTGGCAAACAGAACTCCCATGACCAACAGAAAATACTGGAAGGGTTTGGTGGGCATTGGCCTTGAGTTTGGGAGCTGTAGTTCACCTATATCCAGAGAGCACTGTGGACTCAAACAAAGATGGATCTGGACCAAACTTGGCACAAATACACAATATGTCCAAATGTGAACACTGGTGGAGTTTGGGGGGAAATAGACCTTGACATTTGGGAGTTGTAGTTGCTGGGATTTATAGTTCACCTACAATCAAAGAGCATTCTAAACCTCACCAACAATAGAATTGAACTGAATCTTAGCACCCAGAACTCCCTTGACCAACAGAAAATATTGGAAGGGTTTGGTGGGCATTGACCTTGAGTTTGGCAATTGTAGTTCACCTACATCCAGAGAGCACTGTGGACTCAAACAAAGATGGATCTGGACCAGACTTGGCACAATTACACAATATGTCCAAATGTGAACACTGGTGGAGTTTGGGGGGAAATAGACCTTGACATTTGGGAGTTGTAGTTGCTGGGATTTATAATTCACCTACAATCAAAGAGCATTCTGAACTCCACCAACAATAGAATTGAACTGAATCTTAGCACACAGAACTCCCATTACTAACAGAAAATACTGGACGGGTTTTGTGGGCATTGACCTTGAGCTTTGGAGTTGTAGTTCACCTACATACAGAGAGCACTGTGATGGATGTGGACCAAACTTGGCACAAATGCTCAATATGTCCAAATCTGAACACTGGTGGAGCTTGGAGAAAACAGACTTTGACATTTGCGAGTTGTAGTTGCTGAGATGTAGAATTGAACTGAATCTTAGCACACAGAACTCCCATTACTAACAGAAAATACTGGACGGGTTTTGTGGGCATTGACCTTGAGTTTGGGAGCTGTAGTTTACCTATCTCAAACAACGATGGATTTGGGCCAAACTTGGTACAAATACACAATATGCCGAAATGTGAACACTGGTGGGGTTTGGGGAAAATAATGATTGAGATTTGGAAGTTTTAGTTGCTGTGATTTATAGTTCACCTGCAATCAGAGCATTCTGAAAATAGTGGAAGGGTTTCATGGGCATTGACCTTGAGTTTGGGAGTTGTAGTTCACCTATCTCAAACAACGATGGATTTGGGCCAAATCCCCAGATTGAGAAATGCTGATATATAAGGTAAAAATGTGTTTTTTTAAAAATAATCTAACGCATTTCTATTTCAATATTTATAGGCTCAAAGAATGCTCCAGTTGCGTGCTACGAAGAGATCAACAGCCAGGCAGATCGATTTGGACATTGTGGGACGGATCCCAAAATGGGATTTAAGCCTTGCGCTTCTCCGTATGTGTTTAAGGAATCCATATATTCGGGGAGAGGGAAAGGGAGGGGGGAAAGAGGCTTGAGCATCTTCTGTGGCAGAGTCGCTATATTTAAGGAGGAAATTCTTCATTGAATTTCTCTTACGGAATGGAAGCAACCAATAATTCTACCAAGATTTGCAATTTTCAGTTTCTAAAAGCCATTGTGCAAAATGCGTACATAGTTTGTTGTGGAAAGTAGCCATTCCTGTCCAGAAAATGCATTTGGATTCCTAAGATTGTTTTCCTCAAGGTTTCTTCATGTTTGGAAAACACATTTTTGACCATTTTGGGGGGAATATTTTCACATATTTTCTATGCCATCACAGAAGAATATAGTTCTTTCTTCCATTCCTTTCCCTTCTTTTTTTCTCTTCCATCTCTTCTTTTGACACTTCTTTTGACACTCCTTTCCTCTTTTCTTTCTTTCTTTCTTTCTTTCTTTCTTTCTTTCTTTTGTTCTTTCTTTCTCCCCTCCTCTTTCTTTCCCTCTTCCTCTTTTCTTTCTTTCTTTTGCTCTCTCTCTTCCCTTCATTCATATTTTTTCACCTTATTTTTCCCTCCTTCCCTCTTTCTCTTTTTCCTTCTCCCTTCCTCTTTCTTTCTTTCCTTCTCTTTCTCTTTCTTCCCTCCATTCATACCTTTTTTCCTTTCCTTTCACTTCTTCCTTTTTTCTTTCTTTCCCCATTCCTCTTTTTTCTTTCTTTCTTTTGCTCTCTCTCTCTTTCTTCCCTCCATTCATACCTTCCCCTCCCTCCCTTTCTTTTTTTTGTTTCTTTTGTTCTTTTTTCTTTCACTCTCTTTCTTCCCTCCATTCATACCTTATCCCTTTTCTTTCCCTCCCTCCCTTTCTTTCACTCTCTCTCTTCCTTTCCTCCATTCATACTTTCCCCCTTTTCGTTTCCCTCCCTCCCTCCATTTCTTTCCTTCTCTCTCTCTCTCTCTTTTTCCCCTCTATTCATACCTTCCCCCCTTTCATTTCCCTCCCTCCCTTTCTTTCTTTCTTTCTTTCTTTTTCTTTTTTCATTCTCTCTCTCTTTCTTCCCTCCATTCATACCTTCTCCCCTTTTCTTTCCCTCCCTCCCTTTCTTTCTTTCATTCTCTCCTTTCTTTCCTCCATTCATACCTTCCCCCTTTCCCTTTCCCTCCCTCCCTCCCTTTCTCTCTCTCTCTTTCTTCCCTCCATTCATACCTTCCCCCTTTCATTTGCCTCCCTTTCTTTCTTTCTTTCTTTCTTTCTTTCTTTCTTTCTTTCTTTCTTTCTTTCTGCCTGCCTGCCTGCCTGCCTGCCTGCCTGCCTGCCTTCCTTCCTTGCTTCCTTCCTTCCTTCCTTCCTTCCTTCCTTCCTTCCTTCCTTCCTTCCTTCCTTCCTTCCTTCCTTCCTTCCTTCCTTCCCCCCTCTCTTTCTTCCCTCCATTCATACCTTTTCCCCTTTCCTTTCCGTTCCTTTCCCTCCCTCTTTCCCTCCCCTTTTCTTTCTTTCTCCCTTCCTCTTGCTTTCTTTTGCTCTATATCTCTTTCTTCCCTCCATTCATACCTTTTCCTTTCCCTCCCTCCCTTTTTCTTTCTTTCTTCTTCCTTCTCCTTTCCTTTCTTTCCCTTTTTTTGCTTTCCTTCTTCCCTCCCTTCCCTCCTTCCTTCGCCTCAGCAGTTGCCAAGCGGCTTCCCTCTGTCGGACTCTGGAAGATCTTGGAACTAAAATCACGCTCACAGCAATGAAACAATGCAGAGAAGTGTTTTATTCCTTCTTTCCACGATCCTAAAAAGACAGTTCTAAAGCTTCCCTGCTCAAACCTGCTGGATAGATCAGTCCCAACTCCCATCCGCTCCCTAGTGAGCAAACACTGTGCCCACAGTCTGTGAACTGCAGATTCAATTTCCCTCTCAAAACAGATGTCTTATCTACACTACCTTCCCCAGCTGTGCTTAGCCTCCTTCTCCCCACCTCTCTTCTTTATGGCAGACCACCGAAGCAGCCATTCCCAGGTGGATACTGCGATCCTGGCACCCTCCCTTTCTTTCCATCACTGAGGGCCACTTTCCCATGCCAGTCTACTCCTTTCCTTTCCCTTTACTCTGGACCCAAAAGGGGTGGTTTTTAGTTCAAACACTTGCATTATGTTCAGTTGGATCATGGAGGGTCTGTGTGCCAAGATCTATCAAGCCACGAAGGAGCCTTTGTGGTACAAACAAACCAACAGGCATACATACCTTGACTTTTGCACACACACACACTCACACATATATATTCATGCCCATTTTTTTGTCTTATTTCGTGCTGAAAAATGAATATTTTATATCACACTAGCCGTCCCCTGCCACGCGTTGCTGTGGCCCAGTCTGTGTGTGTGTATATGTGTTTATATGTGAGTTTCCATATATATATCTATATAAATAAAAATGTAATGTTCGTTTGTGGGATTAACAGAACTCAAAAACCATTGGACGAATTGACACCAAATTTGGACACAAGAAACCTAACAACCCAATGTTTGTCTTTCACTAAAAAAATGATTTTGTCATTTGGGAGTTGTAGTTGCTGGCATTTATAGTTCACCTACAATCAAAGAGCATTCTGAACCCCACCAATGATGGAATTGAACAAAACTTGGCACACAGTTCCCCCATGACCAACAGAAAATACTGGAAGGGTTTGGTGGGCAGTGTCCTTTGGTTTTGGAGTTGTAGTTCACCTACATCCAGAGATCACTGTGGACTCAAACAATGATGGATCTGGACCAAACTTGCCATGAATACTCAGTATGCCCAAATTTAATCACTGGTGGAGTTTGGGGAAAATAGAACCTTGACATTTGGGAGTTGTAGTTGCTGGGATTTGCAGTTCACCTACAGTGAGAGAGCATTCTGAACCCCACCAACAAACATCCCACATAGAACCCCCATGACCACCAGAGTGGGCCACAGTAACGCATGACAGGAAACGGCTAGTGTGTGTGTGTATATATATATATGTGTGTGTGTGTGTGTGTGCATATGTGTATATATTTGTGTTTTTATATATGTATATTGTGTCTATGTGTGTGCTTGTCTATATACATATTTGTGTTTATATATGTGTATATGTATATATGTGTGTATGTAGATGTATGTGTGTGTATTTGTGTGTGCTTGGGTATATATATATACGTATGTGTATGTATGTGTGCATGTGTATATGTATATGAGTGTGTGTGTGTGTGTGTGTATATATATATATATGGTGCATTTTTGGGGGTTTTAAGTCTGTTCTGCTGGGGTTTTTTGTATTTTTAGGGGTGATGAACACTTGTTGGACTGTTAGGTGTATTGAGTCAAAATTTCGTGTCAATTTTTCCAGTGGTTTCTGAGTTATGTTAATCCCACAAATGAACATTACATTTTTATTTTTATAGATAGACATAGTAATGTAGCCCAACTGGTATCACAGAAGCCGAAAACGTGGCATTTGTCCTATGTATCCTGTGTATCCTATGTATGCAATTCACTTCTCTTCTCTGAATGCCTTTGGCAGGGATATCCGATGCGGGAAGTTGATTTGCGTGTATCCGTACACAGTTCCCTTCACTAAACTGAAGGTCCCGGTCCTGTACACCCCAGTAAAAGATACCATTTGTATATCTTTGGACCTTCAACAGTTGGAAGGGTCTCCAGACCCCATGCTGGTGAGAGAAGGCACAAAATGCGGAGTCGACAAGGTAAGAAGGTATTTTGGGTTTCATTAAAAAATACCTGTACGTGCATACAAGTCCGTAATGAGATATTCTGGAAATGGGACCCAAGTCTGAACATGACATTAATTTATCCTTCGCATACACCTTAAATCAGGCATGGGCAAACTTTGGCCATCCAGGTGTTTTGGACTTCAAATCACACAATTCCTAACGGAGACTTGAAGTCCTAAACACCTACCGTTAGGCTGTTAGGAATTGTGGAAGTCCAAAACGCCTACTGGCTGTTAGGAATTGTGGGACCTGAAGTCCTAAACACCTACCAGCTGTTAGGAATTGTGGGATTTGAAGTCCAAAACACCTACCAGCTGTTAGGAATTGTGGGACTGGAAGTCCTAAACACCTACCAGCTGTTAGGAATTGTGGGATTTGAAGTCCTAAATACCTACTGGCTGTTAGGAATTGTGGGATTTGAAGTCCTAAATACCTACTGGCTGTTAGGAATTGTGGGATTTGAAGTCCAAAACACCTACTGGCTGTTAGGAATTGTGGGACCTGAAATCCAAAACACCTACTGGCTGTTAGGAATTGTGGGACCTGAAGTCCTAAACACCTACTGGCTGTTAGGAATTGTGGGACCTGAAGTCCAAAACACCTACTGGCTGTTAGGAATTGTGGGACTTGAAGTCCAAAACACCTACTGGCTGTTAGGAATTGTGGAACTTGAAGTCCAAAACACCTACTGGCTGTTAGGAATTGTGGGACTTGAAGTCCAAAATGCCTACCAGCTGTTAGGAATTGTGGGATTTGAAGTCCTAAACACCTACTGGCTGTTAGAAATTGTGGGACTTGACTTGAAGTTCTAAATACCTTCTGGCTGTTAGGAATTGTGGGATCTGAAGTCCAAAACACCTACCGGCTGTTAGGAATTGTGGGACTGGAAGTCCAAAATGCCTACCAGCTGTTAGGAATTGTGGGATTTGAAGTCCTAAACACCTACTGGCTGTTAGGAATTGTGGGACCTGAAGTCCAAAACACCTACTGGCTGTTAGGAATTGTGGGATTTGAAGTCCAAAATGCCTACTGGCTGTTAGGAATTGTGGGATTTGAAGTCCTAAACACCTTCTGGCTGTTAGGAATTGTGGGACTTGACTTGAAGTTCTAAACATCTTAAGGGCCGAAGTTGACCTATGCCTGCCTTAAATGCAATGGCCGAAGGTAAGTTTATACAATATTTTTACTATTTTTTTGTGCATGAAACAAAGCTTGCCTATGTCGAACCATCAGAAAGAAAAGATCTCATATCTCAAACCAAATGCAGACAATTTAGGAGTATTTCAGATTTTGACATTCCAGATAAAGGATGTACCATCATCACCATTAATAATGCAAATTTTATATATATATATATATATATATATATATATTTCATGTCAGGAACAACTTGAGAAACTGCAAGTCGCTTTTGGTGTGAGAGAATTGGCTGTCTGCAAGGACGTTGCCCAAGGGATTCCCGGATGTTTTACCATCCTGTGGGAGGCTTCTCACATTTCCCTGAATGGGAAGCTGGAGCTGGCAGATGGGAGCTCACCCTGCTCTCTTCATTCGAACTGCTGATCTTTTGTGCAATGAGTTAAATCCTTGCTCCACAAGGATTTAAGTCATTGCACCACCGGGGGCTCCAATACAACAACAACAACAACAACAACAACACTTTATTTATATTCCAGTCTATCTCCCCAAGAGGACTCAGAGCGGATTACAGTATACCCATATATAGGCAAATATTCAATGCCTTTTATACAGTAACAGCAACGACATACAATATAAACGAAGGCAAAGGTTTCCCTTTCCATCTCCGGCATCTGGAGGCGATGCTCAACGCTGGCCAGGGGGAGGCGCTCTTGTTCCATTTTTCCAATGCCGAAGAGCCTGTTGTCCGTAGACGTTCCTGGACGTGTTTTGCACGCGTTGCTGCATTGGAGCGTTCAACCTACTACTCACATTGCATGTTTTCGAACTGCTAGGTTGGCAGAAGCTGGGGCTGACAGGTGGGAGCTCACCCCGACTTGCGACTTTGAACTGCCGACCTTCCGGTCAGCAAGTTTTTGCAGCTAGTGGATTGCTGTGCTACCGTGGTCCCCACAACTGTGTTGCCAATGTATATACAGCATTTTGGAAGGGAAATATGGGCCTTGGTGGTACTGTTCTGCAGTGGCTCAGGTCCTTCCTAGAGGATCGTACTCAGAAGGTGTTGCTGGGGGACAACTGCTCTACCTCACAACCATTGTCTTGTGGGGTCCCGCAGGGCTCAATACTGTCCCCCATGTTATTTAACATCTACATGAAGCCGTTGGGAGAGATCATCCGGAGTTTCGGGGTGCGGTGTTATCTGTACGCAGATGACGTCCAACTCTGTCACTCCTTCCCACCTACTACTAAGGAGGCTGTTTGGCTGTCCTGAACCGCTGCTTGGCCGCTGTGTCGGACTGGATGAGGGCTAACAAATTGAAACTGAATCCAGACAAGACAGAGGCACTCCTGGTCAGTCGAAAGGCCGAACAGGGTATAGGGTTACAGCCTGTGTTACACGGGGTTACACTCCCCCTGAAGACGCAGGTTCGCAGCTTGGGTGTGATCCTGGTCTCTTCGCTAAGCTTGGAACCCCAAGTTTCGGCGGTGTCCAGGGGAGCATTTGCACAACTCAAACTTGTGCGCCAGTTGCGCCCGTACCTTGGTGAAGTCTGACTTGGCCACGGTAGTCCACGCTCTGGTTACATCCCGGATTGATTACTGCAACGTGCTCTACGTGGGGTTGCCCTTGAAGACTGCCCGGAAGCTTCAGATGGTCCAGCGCTCGGCGGCCAGGTTGCTAACGGGAGCGGCACTCAGGGAGCACACCACTCCTCTGTTGAGCCAGCTCCACTGGCTGCCAATCCGCTACCGGGCACAATTCAAGGTGCTGGCTTTAGCCTATAAAGCCCTAAACCAGTAGTTCTCAACCTTCCTAATGCCGCGACCCCTTAATACAGTCCCCCATGTTGTGGTGACCCCCAACCATAATATTGTTTTCATTGCTCCTTCATAACAGTCATTTTACTACTGTTATAAATCATAATGTAAATATCTGATATGCAGGATGCATTTTCATTCACTGGACCAAACTGGGCACAAATACCCAATACACCCAAATGTGAATGCTAGTGGGGTTGGGCGAGGATTGATTTTGTAATTTGGGAGTTGTAGTTGCTGGGATTTATAGTTCACTTATAATCAAAGAGCATTCCGAACTCCACCAGCGATGGATTTGAACCAAACTTGGCTCCCATGACCAATGGAAAACATTGGAAGAGTTTGATGGGCATTGACCTTGAGTTTGGGAGTTGTAGTTCACCTATATCCAGAGAGCACTGTGGACTCATGCAATGGTGGATCTGGACCAAACTTGGCATGAATACTCAATATGCCCAAATGTGAACACTGGTGGAGTCCGGGGAAAATAGATCTTGACATTTGGGAGTTTTAGTTGCTGGGATTTATAGTTCATTACAATCAAAGAACATTCTGAACTCCACCAACCATAGAATTGGCTCAAACTTCCCACATGGAATCCCCATGACCATCAGAAAATACTGTGTTTTCTTATGGTCTTTGGCGACCCCTCTGACACCCCCTCGTGACCCCCTCAGGGGTCCCGACCCCCAGGTTGAGAAACATTGCCCTAAACGGTTCTGGCCCTGCTTACCTCTCCGAACGCATCTCCACCTATGAACCGACGAGGACGTTAAGATCGTCCAGGGAGGCCCTGCTCTCGGTCCCGCCTGCGTCACAGGCGCACTTGGCGGGGACGAGAGACAGGGCCTTCTCAGTGGTGGCCCCTCGGCTATGGAATGCCCTACCGGCAGACATCAGACAGGCACCTTCGTTGCTGACGTTTCGGAGAATGGTCAAGACCTGGCTTTATGAACAAGCGTTTGGTTAAGCAGTGCAACCAATCATAGGAAGACGGTAAATGGAACATAGGAATGGCACAAGGATTATGAGAACGGATCTGATTTCAACTGAGGCGTTATGTTATGTCTGTTTTGTTGATCTGTCTTGTTGATTGTTAACTGTTGTGGATTGATGCTGTTGATCCTGTTTGTTGCTTTGTTATGTTTTAATTGCACTGACACTGTTTGATAATTGTACCATGTAAACCGCATTGAGTCGCCTGTTAAGGGCTGAAAAATGCGGTATAGAAATAAAGCAAATAAATAAATAAATAAATAAATAAATATTGAATCAAATAGTATTTATTTTTTATTTTATTTATTTTACTTCGCTTATATCCCGCTGTATCTCAAGCCCGAAGGCGACTCACGGTGGTTCACAAACAGTAAAAACAGTAGAAACAGCAGTGGTTCCATACAACATATAACAATTGACTTAACACATTATCCATAAATTACCAATAAGCAATTACAATGCACAATTATTACAAAAAACAACAACCGTACCCAATCTTCTCCTCATCCAAGCGTAGTCCAGGTTCGTCGTCCATTGTTCCATTCCTATGTTCCATTACCAGATTGCACTAAATTACTCAAACGCCTGCACAAACAGCCAGGTCTTCACCTTTTTGCGGAATACCATTAGAGATGGTGCTAGTCTAATGTCCGTAGGAAGGGCGTTCCACAGCCGAGGAGCCACCACCGAGAAGGCCCTATCTCTCGTCCCCGCCAGCCGAGCTTGAGAAGCAGGCGGGATCGAGAGCAGGGTCTCCCCGGAAGATCTCAAAGTCCTGGTGGGTTCATAGGCAGAGATGCGGTCAGATAGGTAGCTTGGGCCGGAACCGTTTAGGGCTTTAAAGGCCAACGCCAGCACTTTGAATTCAGCCCGGTAGCAGATCGGTAGCCAGTGGAGTTGGCGCAACAGGGGGGTTGTATGCTCCCTGCGCTCCGCTCCTGTTAAAATCATGGCTGCCGAGCGTTGGACTAGTTGGAGCTTCCGAGCTGTCTTCAAAGGCAACCCCACGTAGAGAGCGTTGCAGTAGTCTAAACGGGATGTAACCAGAGCGTGGACTACCGTAGCCAAGTCAGACTTCCCAAGGTACAGGCGCAGCTGGCGCACAAGCTTTAGCTGTGCAAATGCTCCCCTGGTCACCGCCGAAACCTGGGGTTCCAGGCTCAGCGATGAGTCCAGGATCACTCCCAAGCTGCGAACCTGCGCCTTCAGGGGGAGTGTGACCCCGTCCAACACAGGCTGTAACCCTATGCCCTGTTCGGCCTTGCGACTGACCAGGAGGACCTCTGTCTTGTCTGGATTCAATTTCAATTTGTTCGCCCTCATCCAGACCGTCACAGTTCTCAGTTTTAGTTTGAGATAGATTCTCTGCTAGAAGATTTCTAGTACTTTGGAGCAAAGGCTTCTGTCTCAAGGCGCTAGAAATCTTCCAGTAGGGAATGAGGAGACGAGACTTATGAATAGTCATATGAAATCTGAGGACTCCCTTTTTGAACTTCCAGGTTTGCATCAGACAAGTATGTGAAAAAGCCAACATCCTGAAATACGATTGCGATCCTCTTAGGAAATGCTCCGGACACGGTGTAAGTAAACCCCTTCATACAGATCCTCGTGTCACGGTGATCCCAAACCATAATATTATTTTCGTTGCTACTTCACAATTGTAATTTTGCTTCTGTTATGAATCGTAATGTAAATATTCATTGGACCAATACGTCCAAATTTGAATACTGGTGGAGTTGGGGATTTTGTCATTTGGGAGTTGCTGGGATTTATAGTCCACCTACAATCAAGGAGCATTCTGAACTCCACCGATGATGGAATTGAAGCAAACTTGGCACATAGAACTCCCATGACTAAGAGAACATACTGGAAGCATTTGGTGGGCATTGACCTTGAGTTTTGGAGTTGTAGTTTCCCTACATCCAGACACAAATAATGATAGATCTGGACCAAACCAGGCAGGACATTCAGTATGTCCAAAAGTGAATAGTACACTGGTGGAGTTTGGGGAAAACAGACCTTGACATTTTGGGAGCTGTAGTTGCTGGGATTTATAGTTCACCTACAATCAAGGAGCATTCTGAACTCCACCAACGATAGAAGTGGGCCAAACTTTCCATACAGAACTCCCATGACCAACAGAAAATACTGGAAGTGTTTGGTGGGCATTGACCTTGAGAGTTTTGGAGTTGTAGTTTCCCTACATCCAGACACAAGTAATGATAGATCTGGACCAAACCAGGCACGGATACTCAATATGGCCAAAAGTGAACAGTATACTGGTGGAGTTTGGGAAAAATAGACCTTGACATTTTGGGAGCTGTAGTTGCTGGGATTTATAGTTCACCTACAATCAAGGAGCATTCTGAACTCCACCAACGATAGAAGTGGGCCAAACCTTCAATACAAACTCCCATGACCAACAGAAAATACTGGAAGTGTTTGGTGGGCATTGACCTTGAGAGTTTTGGAGTTGTAGTTCACCTACATCCAGACTCAAGTAGTGATAGATCTGGACCGATCTTGGCACGAATACTCAATATAGTTCACCTACAATCAAAGAGCATTCTGAACTCCACCAATGATAGAAGTGGGCCAAACCTTCCATACAGAACTCCCAAGACCAACAGAAAATACTGGAAGGGTTTGATGGGCATTGACCTTGAGAATTTTGGAGTTGGAGTTCACCTACATCCAGACTCAAGTAGTGATAGATCTGGACCAATCTTGGCACGAATACTCAATATGGCCAAAAGTGAACAGTATACTGGTGGAGTTTAGGGAAAATAGACCTTGACATTTGGGAGCTATAGTTGCTGGGATTTATAGTTCACCTACAATCAAGGAGCATTCTGAACTCCACCAATGATAGAAGTGGGCCAAACCTTCCATACAGAACTCCCAAGACCAACAGAAAATACTGGAAGGGTTTGGTGGGCATTGACCTTGAGAGCTTTGGAGTTGTAGTTCACCTATATCCAGACTCAAGTAGTGATAGATCTGGACCGATCTTGGCAGTGAATACTCAATATGGCCAAAAGTGAACAGTATACTGGTGGAGTTTAGGGAAAATAGACCTTGACATTTGGGAGCTATAGTTGCTGGGATTTATAGTTCACCTACAATCAAGGAGCATTCTGAACTCCACCAATGATAGAATTGGGCCGAACTCCCCACACAGAACTCCCATGACCAACAGAAAATACTGGAAGGGTTTGGTGAGCACTGACCTTGAGAGTTTTGGAGTTGTAGTTCACCTACATCCAGACTCAAGTAGTGATAGATCTGGACCAATCTTGGCATGGGTACTCAATATGCCCAAATGTGAACACTGCCAGAGTTTGGAGAAAATAGACCTTGACATTTGGGAGATGTAGTTGCTGGGATTTATAGTTCACCTACAATCAAGGAGCATTCTGAACTCCACCAATGACAGAAGTGGGCCAAACTTTCCATACAGAACTCCCATGACCAACAGAAAATACTGGAAGGGTTTGGTGGGCATTGACCTTGAGAGTTTTGGAGTTGTAGTTCACCTACATCCAGACTCAAGTAGTGATAGATCTGGACCAATCTTGGCATGGATACCCAATATGTCCAAATGTGAACACTGGCAGAGTTTGGGGAAAATAGACCTTGACATTTGGGAGCTGTAGTTATTGGGATTTATAGTTCACCTAGAGTCAAGGGGCATTCTGAACCCTACCAAGGATTGAAGTGGGCCAAATTTCCCACAGAGAATCCCCATTTATTTATCGTATCAGAAGCGAACCGAGGGTACAGTTGTAATGTTGACCAACATAAAATACTGTATATTCTGATAGTCTTTGGCAACCCCTCTGACACCCCCTTGCAACCCCCCTCCCCCAAGGGTCCCAAACACTGCTCTAAGGCAATGGTTCTCAGATTCTGGTCTCCCAACTGTTTGGGACTTCCCAGTCATTGGACAATACAGCCTCCTCCATTCATACAGGTTGGTTTATTTTATTTTACCCTTTGGTGGTTGGGTGAGAGTTGTTGTTGTTGTTGTTCATTCGTTCAGTCGTTTCCGACTCTTTGTGACCTCATGGACCAGCCCACCCAACCTATTCAACTTGTATGCAGAACACATCAAGCGATGTGCGGGGCTTGAGGAATGCAAGGCTAGGGGTGAAAATTGCTGGAATTAACATTAACAACCTGAGATATGCAGATGACACCACTCCGATGGCCAAAAGCGAGGAGGAGCTGAGGAGACTTCTCATCAAGGTGAAAGAAGAAAGCGCAAAAGCTGGGTTGCAGTGAAACATAAAAAAACCAAGATTATGGCAACAAGAATGATTGACAACTGGGAAATAGAGGGAGAAAACGTGGAGGCCGAGACAGCGTTCGTATTTCTAGGTGGGAAGATGAGTGCAGATGCAGACTGTGGCCAGGAAATCAGAAGACGCTTCCTTCTTGGGAGGAGAGCAAGGTCCAGTCTCGATACAATAGTGAAGAGTAGAGACATCAGACTGGCAACCAAGATCCATTGCCTAGTCAAAGCCATGGTATTCCCTGTAGTCACCTCCAGATGGGAGAGCTGGACCTTCTTAGGGAAGGCCGAGCGAAGGAAGAGAGATGCTTTTGAGCTGTGGTGTTGGAGGAAAGTGCTGAGAGTGCCTTGGACTGCGAGAAGATCCAACCAGTCCATCCTCCAGGAAAGAAAGCCCAACTGCTCACTGGAAGGAAGGAGACTAGAGACAAAATTGAAGTCCTTTGAATGCCACATCATGAGGAGACAGGAAAGCCTAGAGAAGGGAATGATGCTGGGGAAAGTGGAAGGCAAAAGGAAGAGGGGCCGACCAAGGGCAAGGTGGATGGATGGCATCCTTGAAGTGACTGGCTTATTTATTTATTTGTCGTGTCAAGGCAACCAGTCAATTGTATTACATTTCTAACAGAACAAAACAAACAAACAGACAGACAAAACACAAAGTTTGCAAAACAAACTTTGTGTTAAAGTTTTTTTAAAGATAAAAAAACCCACAAAGTTTGCAAACCTGGTAGTTGATTAGATGTCCTTTGACCAGTATCTGGCCCCTTGGAGTGCCTCTGGTATTGCCGCAAGGAGGTCCCCCCTGGTGCATGTGGCAGGGCTCAGGTTGCATTGCAGCAGGTGGTCAGGGGTTGGCTCTTCTCCACACTCGCATGTCGAGGATTCCACTTTGTGGCCCCATTTCTTGAGGTTGGCTCTGCATCTCGTGGTGCCAGAGCGCAGTCTGTTCAGCGCCTTCCAAGTGGCCCAGTCTTCTGTGTGCCCAGGGGGGAGTCTCTCATTTGGGATCAGCCATTGGTTGAGGTTCTGGGTTTGAGCCTGCCACTTTTGGACTCTCGCTTGCTGAGGTTTTCTGGCAAGTGTCTCTATAGATCTTAGAAAACTACTTGATTTAAGTGGTTGACGTGCTGGCTGATACCCAAACAGGGGATGAGCTGGAGATGTCACTGCCTTGGTCCTTTCACTATTGGCTGCTACTTCCCAGCGGATGTCAGGTGGTGCAATACCGGCTAAGCAGTGTAATTTCTTCAGTGGTGTAGGGCGCAGACACCCCGTGATAATGCGGCATGTCTCATTAAGAGCCACATCCCCTGTTTTAGTGTGGTAAGATGTGTTCCACACTGGGCATGCATACTCAGCAGCAGAGTAGCACAGCGCAAGGGCAGATGTCTTCACTGTGTCTGGTTGTGATCCCCAGGTTGTCCCCAGGGGGACATGAGAGAAGCCTCCTCACAGGATTGCAAGACATCCGGGCGTCCCCTGGGCAACGTCTTCATAGATGGCTGATTCTCTCACCCCAGAAGCGACCAGAAGTGATTGGCTTGACCTTGAAGGAGCTGGGGGTGGTGACGGCCGACAGGGAGCTCTGGTCTGGGCTGTCCATGAGGTCACAAAGAGTCGGAAGCGACTGAAGGAATGAACAACAACAACAACAACCCTTTGGTGGTGCAGGGCCCGAGATTCCCATCTGCACCTTGCTTAGACAATAAATGATAATAATTCTCTTTTTCTCCTCAGCTGTGCAACAACAAAAAGAACTGCCACTGCGATCCAGGATGGTCCCCTCCAAATTGCAAAACTAAAGGAAGTCCCCTGGGAGGAAGCGTGGACAGCGGGCTTCGCATTTTGTCAGCTGGTAAGTCCAATGTCCCGATTTGACAAAGGCACAAGAAGCAAAGGAGTCCCACTGCAATCCCTCTCCAGAATCCGGACCCACCTTTTATTCTTGTAGGTTTTTCAGTCTGCCTGGCCATGTTCTAGAAGCATTCTCTCCTGACGTTTCACCTGCATCTGTGGCAAGCATCCTGTTGGGACTCGGCCTGTGATTGAAGCTGAGCTTGTGATTGAACTTGTGATTGTATTTCAGTCTCCTGATGTTTCTGTGTCTGATGTGGGTAATGAGGCGGGAAATCAGTCCCCTGTTGCTTCTGACGTGGGGGATGCTGGGACTGACTCTGAGGTGCAAGATGGAGACACTTTGGTCAACGAGTTTCATGCAGACACTGACAGAGAGGCTTCGGTGCAAAGGGCAGATTCTCCTGAGAATGTTTTGGTCAGGCCTTGGGAGGAAGGTTTACTCACTCCATCTGTGAGCTCTCCAGATTCTAGTTTGGAAAACAGTCTGACACCTGATAAAGTTAATGAGGAGTCGGATAAGCAGAGTCTGCAGCTGGAGATTAGCCAGAATCGACAAGAGACCCAATGTTTATGGAGATCCGAAAGAATTCATCAATTGAAGTCAAAGACTGGGGGAAAAACAAAACCAGTTCTTGGGATTTAAGGTTTGCCTGTAGAAAATCTTGTCAGATCAGGCATCGTTTGGAAACCAAGCACAAGCCTCATGGAATTCCTGTTCAAGTGATCGAGTCTTGATGCTTTTTTTTAGCCTTTCAACTTGACTAGCAGTGTCTGGTCTATTCTTGCTTCTTGGTTGATTGGATTATCAGTGCCTTGGAATATTATTCTATGCTTTTTGAACATTGCTTTTGAATGCTACGTTTCGACACTGTGTCTTCTTCCTGCCTTTAAATGCCTTATTGCTTTTTGGAATCTTAACTTTCTTTACAAGCATTTATTTCTACTGGCTTTTTTTTGGCTAAGCTTTAATAAAAAAGATTGTTCCTTCAATCAACATGTGGTGTGTTTATAGTCAGAGGGATCATTTCCTGTTCTGGAATGCAACACATCCTCAGAGAGAATGTCAGGAGAGATTGCTTCTAGAACATGGCCATACAGCCCGAAAAACCTACAACAACCCAGTGATTCTGGCCATGAAAGCCTTCGAAACTACATTTCTCTATTTACGTGGAATATGATCGGGTCTTGTCAGGCCTTGTTGTTCTGTTTCTTATTGTGATATGGCCTAAGGACTAATCTAGAAAAATTACTACTACTACTACTACTACTACTACTACTACATTGCTCTATTACAATCGGCAGAAGTTGACTGTGTGATGTATTGTCGAAGGCTTTCATGGCCGGAATCACTGGGTTGTTGTAGGTTTTCCGGGCTATATGGCCATGTTCTAGAGGCATTTTCTCCTGACGTTTTGCCTGCAACTATGGAGCTAGGTGTGACTGTGTGATTGTGCTGGAGTGCTGCACTCCAGGCTAGGAAAGCCCTCTGACTTTAAACATCACACAGCTGAGTAAAAATGCGAGCAGTTCCTTGAAGATATTTAAAAGCAGTAGCAATAAAAAAGCACTGGGTTGTTGTAGGTTTTTTCGGGCTATATGGCCATGTTCTAGAGGCATTCTCTCCTGACGTTTCGCCTGCATCTATGGCAAGCATCCTCAGAGGTAGTGAGGTTTGTTGGAACTAGGAAAAAGGGTTTATATATCTGTGGAATGACCAGGGTGGGACAAAGGACTCTTGTCTGCTGGAGCTAGGTCTGTTGGAACTAGGAAAAAGGGTTTATATATCTGTGGAATGACCAGGGTGGGACAAAGGACTCTTGTCTGCTGGAGCTAGGTCTGTTGGAACTAGGAAAAAGGGTTTATATATCTGTGGAATGACCAGGGTGGGACAAAGGACTCTTGTCTGCTGGAGCTAGGTCTGTTGGAACTAGGAAAAGGGGTTTATATATCTGTGGAATGACCAGGGTGGGACAAAGGACTCTTGTCTGCTGGAGCTAGGTCTGTTGGAACTAGGAAAAGGGGTTTATATATCTGTGGAATGACCAGGGTGGGACAAAGGACTCTTGTCTGCTGGAGCTAGGTCTGTTGGAACTAGGAAAAGGGGTTTATATATCTGTGGAATGACCAGGGTGGGACAAAGGACTCTTGTCTGCTGGAGCTAGGTCTGTTGGAACTAGGAAAAGGGGTTTATATATCTGTGGAATGACCAGGGTGGGACAAAGGACTCTTGTCTGCTGGAGCTAGGTCTGTTGGAACTAGGAAAAGGGGTTTATATATCTGTGGAATGACCAGGGTGGGACAAAGGACTCTTGTCTGCTGGAGCTAGGTCTGTTGGAACTAGGAAAAGGGGTTTATATATCTGTGGAATGACCAGGGTGGGACAAAGGACTCTTGTCTGATGGAGCTAGGTCTGTTGGAACTAGGAAAAGGGGTTTATATATCTGTGGAATGACCAGGGTGGGACAAAGGACTCTTATGTGCTGGAGCTAGGTGTGAATGTTTCAACTGATCACCTTGATTAGCATATAATGGCCTGACAGTGCCTGGCACCAACTTTTGTTGAGAGGTGATTAGATGTCCTTGTTTGTTTCCTCTCTGTTGTTGTGCCGTTTTTTTTTAATACTGGTAGCCAGATTTTGTTCATTTTCATGGTTTCCTCCTTTCTGTTGAAATTGTTGAAATAAAAAAGCAGTCCACAAAAACAGGTAAACCCAATTAGGTAGAAAGATATGTAGGAACAAATAGTCCAGGAAATTAGTCCATCAGAGTTCATGAAAAACAAATACAGAAACTGGGTTGTTGTAGGTTTTTCCGGGCTATATGGCCATGGTCTAGAGGCATTCTCTCCTGGCGTTTCGCCTGCATCTATGGCAAGCATCCTCAGAGGTTGTGAGGCCTGTTGGAACTAGGAAAAAGGGGTTTATATACCTGTGGAATGACCAGGGTGAGACAAAGGACTTTTGTCTGCTGGGGCTAGCTGTGAATGTTTCAGCTGATCACCTTGATTTGCATTCAATGGCTTGGAAGTGCCTGGGGGGAATCTTTTGTTGATTCCGGCCATGAAAGCCTTCGAAAATACAGAAACTTCCAAGGTAAAACTTGATTTATGAATCAAAAAGGTACTTAAGGCATGAATTTATCCAAGGCAAGGTTTCAGATTATCCAGATAATCTGCTTATTTGGGTTCCCGGTGATGCAGCGGCTAAAAGTTGACTAGTTTTAACACAACTGGTGATGAGACGTTGGATGTGCTATTGTGATCCCATGGGGAGGGTTACGGAAAGTTTCAGACTGCTTAAATCAGTCTGCTGTGCCATGTATTTCCATTCTAGTGAAATGGCAGGGAGAAGGTTTCCGGAAAAGAGACAAAGAGAGGTCCGGAGGTCTCAAAAAGCACGGATTTTATTTCCAGCTGGGACCCTGGAGTGGACTATGTCCAAAAGCATCCAGAGCAATGATATAGGTGCAGACTATGCCTTTTATAGCCTTCAAATGCAAGCAAGCAAAGAACATGCGTCTACATACATTGACCTCATTCACTACGTCATCTTAGCATCATAAGAATATCAAATTCTATTTTCCGACATGCATGTCTTTCTAAAGAGCAAGCATGCAGCTTACATTCATCAATCAAGGGGCCTAACTTTGACCTGTCAGGAGGGAGAGGCATTGGCTCTTTCCTTAGAGCAGTGGTTCTCAACCTTCCTAATGCCGTGACCCCTTAATACAGTCCCTCATGTTGTGGTGACCCCCAACCATAACATTGTTTTTATTGTTACTTCATAACAGTCATTTTACTACTATTATAAATCGTAATGTAAATATCAGATATGCAAGATGTATTTTCATTCACTGGACCAAACTGGACACAAATACCCAATGCACCCACATGTAAATGCTAGTGGGGTTGGGGGGGGGATTGATTTTGTAATTTGGGAGTTGTAATTTCGGGGATTTATAGTTCACCTATCAAAGAGCATTCTGAACTCCATCAGCGATGGACTTGAACCTAGTTTGTCACACAGAACTCCCATGACCAACGGAAAACACTGGAAGGGTTTGGTGGGCATTGACCTTGAATTTGGGAGTTGTAGTTCACCTATATCCAGAGAGCACTGTGGATTTACGCAATGGTGGATCTGGACCAAACTTGGCACAAATACTTAATATGTGCAAATGTGAACACTGGTGGAATCTGGGGGAAATAGACCTTGACTTTTGGGAGTTGTAGTTGTTGGGATTTATAGTTCATTACAATCAAAGAGCATTCTGAGCTCCACCAATGATGGAATTGAACCGAACTTGGCACACAGAACTCCCACAACAAACATAAAATACTGGAAGGGTTTGGTGGGCACTGACCTCAAGTTTTGGAGTTTTAGTTCACCTCCATCCAGATAGCACTGTGTTGTGGACTCAAACAATGATGTATCTGGACCAAACTTGGCATGAATATTCCAGGTCCCCAAATATGAACACAGATTGATTTTTTCGGGGGGGGGGGGGGGGGGAGAGAGACTTTGACATTTAGGAGTTGTATTTAGTGGGATTGATAGTTCACCTACAATCAAAGAGCATTCTGAACCTCACCAACGATAGAATTTGGCCAAACTTCCCACTCAGAACTTCCACGACCAACAGAAAATACTGTATTTTCTGATGGTCTTTGGCGACCCCTCTGATACCTCCTTGCGACCCCCCCAGGGGTCCCGACCCCCAGGTTGAGAAACACTGCCTTAGAGCCTAGTTGTACCAGTCTGTTGCCACTGGGACAGGCTTATCTCTCTCCTGGAATGTATAGATAACATGCCCCCCCCCTCCCCAGTTCAGCCCCCCTCTTGCTGTGCCTGGACAGCAGCTTGCTTGTCCTGTTAGCTTGGGTTTCTTATACAGAGAGGACTTGATTTTTCTATACATTTCAGTGCTTGTAAAGTACATACAATTTATACATAAATAAATATCTATATTTCCAATATCTCCTCCTCACTAGATATTGCGGAAAGAGCCGCCGAAGACAACATGCGGACTTGGGTGCTGCTGAGCATCTTTCTTTTTCTGCCCGTCATCATTCTGTTGGTCATTTTGCTCGTCAAGTGGAAGCGAATCAGCGACTACTGCGCAGAATTTGAGGGCTCAGAGGACGAAACTGCGTAAGTAAACAAGATCTGTCTCAAGTGGCCCAATTTGGAGGCGGACAAGATCTTTAATACTTCAGAGATCTTCTGTTTCGAGTTTTTGTTTTGCTTTGGTCGTGTCAGGAGCGACTTGAGAAACTGCAAGTCGCTTCTGGTGTGAGAGAATTGGCCGTCTGCAAGGACGTTGCCGAGAGGACGTTGCCTGGATGTTTTGATGTTTTTATCATCCTTGTGGGAGGCTTCTCTCACGTCCCCTTTGCACGGGGAGCTGGAGCTGATAGAACCTGCAAGCTGTCGGTCTTCAGTCCTGCCGGCTTTTAACCCACTGCGCCACCGTTTCTGCCCATGATTTCTGCCCGTGCTTTCTGCCCATGATTTGAAAGATTGAATGTCAGGATACATTTAAAAAATAGAATCATAGAATCATAGAATCAAAGAGTTGGAAGAGACCTCATGGGCCATCCAGTCCAACCCCATTCTGCCAAGAAGCAGGAATATTGCATTCAAACCACCCCCTGACAGCCTCTGTCTAAAAGCCTCCAAAGAAAGAGCCTCAACAACATTTCAGAGCAGAGAGTTCCACTGCTGAATAGCTCTCACAGTCAGGAAGTTCTTCCTCATGTTCAGGTGGAATTTCCTTTCCTGTAGTTTGAAGCCATTGTTCCATTGCGTCCTAGTCTCCAAGGAAGCAGAAAACAAGCTTGCTCCAAAGCTTCCAAAGAAGGAGCCTCCACCACACTCCGGGGCAGAGAGTTCCACTGCTGAACGGCTCTCACAGTCAGGAAGTTCTTTCTCGTGTTCAGATGGAATCTCCTCTCTTGTAGTTTGAAGCCATTGTTTTGCGTCCTAGTCTCCAAGGAAGCAGAAAACAAGCTTGTTCCCTTCTCCTCCCTGTGGCTTCCTCTCACATATTTATACATGGCTATCATCATATCTCCTCTCAGCCTTCTCTTCTTCAGGCTAAACATGCCCAGCTCCTTAAGCCGCTCCTCATAGGGCTTGTTCTCCAGACCTTTTATCATTTTAGTCGCTCTCCTCTGGACACATTCCAGCTTGTCAATATCTCTCTTGAATTGTGGTGCTCAGAATTGGACACAATATTCCAGGTGTGGTCTAACCAAAGCAGAATAGAGCATGGGGAGCATGACTTCCCTGGATCTAGACACTAGGCTCCTCTTGATGCAGGACAAAATCCCATTGGCTTTTTTAGCTGTCACTATTGTGTAAATCTTTTTCAAAAACTTTTTTTAAAAGCCTATTTAGTGTCTTTATTTCCCCTGGCACCAGTTTTTCTTTTTTTAATTTTTTAAATTTAATTTAAGTAGACATACATTTGCAAGTATTCGTTGCATACAGTGCAATACTTTCTATCTATTAATGTTCCATAATCCTTTATCTCATAATATATTTCCGTAAGGGGTCACAGTCTACTATCTAAATCTACATAAATAAAAATGTAATGTTCGTTTGTGGGATTAACAGAACTCGAAAATCAGTGGGCCAATTGACACCAAATTTGGACAGCATACACCTAACAACCCAATGTATGTCCTTCACTCCAAAAAAATTGATTTTGTCATTTGGGAGTTGTAGTTGCAGGGATTTATAGTTCACCTACAATCAAAGAACATTCTTAACCCCACCAATGATGGAGTTGGGCCAAATGTGGTACACAGGACTCCCATGAACAACACAAAATACTATAAGGGTTTGGTGGGCATTGACCTTGAGTTTGGGAGTTGTAGTTCACCTACATCCAGAGAGCACTGTGGACTCAAACAATTATGGATCTGGACTAAACTTGGCACGAATATTCCATATGCCCAAATATGAACACAGATGGAGTTTGTGGGAAAGAGACCTTGACATTTGGGATTTGTAGTTACTGGGATGTATAGTTCACCTACAATCAAAGAGCATTCTGAACACACCAATTATGGCATTGAACCAACTGGGGCATACAGGTCTCCCATGACCAACAGAAAACACTGGAAGGGTTTGGTGGGCATTGACCTTGAGTTTGGGAATTGTAGTTCACCTACATCCAGAGAGCACTGTGGACTCAAACAATGATGGATCTGGACCAAACTTGGCACGAATATTCCATATGCCCAAATATGAACACAGATGGAGTTTGTGGGAAAGAGACCTTGACATTTGGGATTTGTAGTTACTGGGATGTATAGTTCACCTACAATCAAAGAGCATTCTGAACACACCAATTATGGCATTGAACCAACTGGGGCATACAGGTCTCCCATGACCAACAGAAAACCCTGGAAGGGTTTGGTGGGCATTGACCTTGAGTTTGGGAGTTGTAGTT
This sequence comes from Anolis sagrei, assembly GCF_037176765.1. NCBI lineage: Eukaryota > Metazoa > Chordata > Lepidosauria > Squamata > Anolidae > Anolis > Anolis sagrei. The sequence continues at coordinate 2,990,691 of NC_090027.1, forward strand.
CACCTACATCCAGAGAGCACTGTGGACTCAAACAATGATGGATCTGGACCAAAATTGGCACGAATATTCCATATGCCCAAATATGAACACAGATGGAGTATGGGGGAAAGAGACCTTGACATTTGGGGGTTGTAGTTACTGGGATTTATAGTTCACCTACAATCAAAGAGCATTCTGAACACACCAATTATGGCATTGAACCAACTGGGGCATACAGGTCTCCTATGACCAACAGAAAACACTAGAAGGGTTTGGTGGGCATTGACCTTGAGTTTGGGAGTTGTAGTTCACCTACATCCAGAGAGCACTGTGGACTCAAACAATGATGGATCTGGACTAAACTTGGCACGAATATTCCATATGCCCAAATATGAACACAGATGGAGTTTGTGGGAAAGAGACCTTGACATTTGGGGGTTGTAGTTACTGGGATTTATAGTTCACCTACAATCAAAGAGCATTCTGAATCCCACAAATGACAGAATTGGGGCAAATTTCCCACACAGAACCCCCGTGACCAACAGAAAATACTTAAGGCCATCTAGTCCAACTCCTTTCACCAGGGCAAGAAAATGTAATCAGAACCCTCCTGACACAGAGCCCTCCAGCCATAGATATAGATAGATAGATATGATTCACACACAGGGAGATATAGTATCATAGATTTGAAAGAGACCCTTAAAGAAGGACAATGATATTTTGCATATTCCAGAGTAGGCAAACCAGACACTCTCCACATCAACACTGACAAATAAACAGCAAGAAATACTGTTTACTCACAAGCAGAAAAGAATTACATAGATTAGAAACCAACACTTTCTCATTACTTTATTTTCCAAATCACCAGACTGGGCCACAGCAACGCCTGGCAGGGGACAGCTAGTCTAAATAATACATATAAAATATCATAGACTGTTACTTTACATCTTCTTCATCCTTGTCTACACTCTCATAGGATCCTCTATATACATTTTTAGTTTAATTTTACATTAAGGTGGTTGAATCATTGGTTGCCATCCATTAACAAAGTTACCTAATAGTTCTCCTCTTAATAATATAGTTATTTTGTCCATTATCAGCATATCTATACTATATTTTTTCCCATTCTTAAAAGGAGGTATTTCTGGGGTTTTCCAATATCTAGCATATACTATTCGAGCTGCCACTGTTGTGTAGAACAATTTTTTCCAATTTTTTTCAAAAAAAAAAGTATGTTCTAAATCTCTTAATGCTTCTCACATTCTAGATCATATTCAAGATCCGACATATCGAGTGTCTCTGGCAAAATAAGGTAACTTTCCATGCGTTCGAAGGCAATGTTTCATTTCCTGTACCGAGAAAGACCAAAGGGATGGTTTGCATAACAGACACAGTTCTCTTCTTGCTAATTGCATGGATTTGGCAAAGAAATTTGCTTTCTTTTCCGGTCTTCTGCAAAAAAAGAAGCATGAATTCACTACCTTTTTTTCCATTTGAAAAATGGGACTGGATTTATTTATTTCTGCCTAAGGACCCTTAAGCTACCCTATCTATATAAATAAAAATGTAATGTTCGTTTGTGGGATTAACATAACTCAATAACCACTGGGTGAATTGACACCAAATTTGGAAACAACACACCGAACAGGCCAACGAGTTTTGATATTCATAAACACATATATACACAAATATATACAGAAATATATACACACATATATGCACACACAAAACACATACACAGAAAGGGGAAAGGAGGGAGAGAAAGAAGGAGAGAAGGAAAGAAAGAAAAGTAGAGAAAGGAAGGAGAGAACAAAATAAAAAAGTGAAAGAGGGAAGGAAGGAGAGATGGAACGAAAGAGAGAAAGAGGGAAGGAGGGAAGGAAGGAAAGAGACAAGGGAGGATGGAATCAAAGAGGAAAGGAAGCAAGAAAAGAAACAGATAGAGAAGGAAGAAAGAAGAAGGGAAAGAAAAAGAGGGAGGGAGGGAGGGAAGGAAGGAAGGAGACAAGGAAGGATGGATCCAAAGAGCAAAACAGAGAAGGAAGAAAGAAGAAGGGAAAGAAAAAGAGGGAAGGAAGGAAAGAGAAAGGGAGGGAAGGAAGGAACCAAAGAGCAAAGGAAGTGAGAAAAGAAGCAGGTAGAGAAGGAAGAAAGAAGAAGGGAAAGAAAAAGAGGGAAGGAAGGAAAGAGAAAGGGAGGGAAGGAAGGAAGGAATCAAAGAGCAAAGGAAGTGAGAAAAGAAGCAGGTAGAGAAGGAAGAGAGAAGAAGGGAAAGAAAAAGTGGGAAGGAAAGAAAGAGGGAGGGAAGGAAGGAGAGAAAGAAAGGAGGAGACAAAGAGGGAGGGAAGGTTGGCCACAGCAACACGTGGCGGGTGCAGCTAGTAATTAATACAATATTGATATGAGAAGAATTAAAATAATTAAAATCAAGCAGGTTAATCCTTGATTTTAATTATGCAGAGATAGAATAATAGCATCCTTGAGACGGAAGAGACCTGGTGGGCCATCCAGTCCAACCCCATTCTGCCAAGAAGCAGGAAAATCTCATTCGAAGCACCCCTGACAGATGGCCATCCAACCCCTGTTTAAAAGCCTCCAAAGAAGGAGCCTCCACCACACGCCGAGGCAGAGAGTTCCACTGCTGAACAGCTCTCACAGTCAGGAAGTTCTTCCTCATGTTCTGGTGGTCTCGACATGGATGTTGAAATTCCCCAGCACGACTAGGCGTTGGGACTCCAACACCAGGCTTGAGACCACCCCGGCGAGCTCAGGCAGGGAGACTGTTGAGCAGCGGGGTGGACGGTACACCAACAGAATCCCTGTTCTGTCCTGGCTGCTCACCCTTAGGTAGAAACTAGGCCTGGGTAACAACAGAAAAATTTGTTTCTAAAATCGATTCGTTTTTTGGGGTTTTTTTGCGTTTCGATATTTAAAGGAATTCCGAATTTTTTAAAAAAGTTCGATATTTACGAAATTTCGTAAATGGTAAAAAAAAATTACAAAACAATAACGAAACAATAGCGAAACAATAACGAATCGATTCCTTAATGGTGGACGCGACCGCGCAATACACTAAAAAACCTCCAAATGGGACAGGGGGAACTTCTGAAGCTTCCCTCTCCCTCTGTTGTTGACTGTTGGTGTGATATTATAATTTCTTTTCACTAATTAAACAAAAAACAACTATAAAACTTGCCCCAGACATGCGGAAATAATAACGAAACGACCTCAAACCAATAACGAAACGAATACATAACGAAATACGAAGCATTTACGAAACGTATTGAAAAATTTGTTTCGTTTTTAAGTTGCTCCAGAATGGTTCGTTATCGCTTCGTTAACAAAAAAATAACGAATTTTTAACGAATTACGAATTAACCAAACGAAACCGCCCAGCCCTAGTAGACACACTCAAATTTTATTATTTATTTATTTCATTCACTTATACCCCGCCCTTCTCACCCCGAGGGGGACTCAGGGCGGCTTACAGGGAGGGCACAATTAGATGCCCAATCACACAACAAGTAATCCAAAAAATATAACAATTCAGCAGTTAGATTAAAACATCAGTACATAGTAAAATCATAAAACCTAAAACAATCTCATGTCAGAGTCCATATATCAGAGTCCATACATCCGTTCTATTCCGTTTGTCCTTGTCTATCGCCAGGTCCTTGAGTTAGTTGTCAGAGTGACCAAAAGCTTGGTCCCACATCCAGGTCTTTAGTTTTTTCCTAAATGCTAGGAGAGAAGTCGCCGATCTAATCTCCCCGGGGAGTGAATTCCACAGGCGGGGGGCCGCCACTGAGAAGGCCCTGCTCCTCGTCCCCGCCAGCCTCACTTGTGCCACTGGTGGGGTCGAGAGCAGGGCCTCCCCAGAAGATCTTAAACTTCGAGGTGGGATGTAGAGGGAGATCCGTTCGGACAAGTACACTGGGCCGGAACCGTATAGGGTTTTATAGGTCAAAACCAGCACTTTAAATTGTGCTCGGAATTGGATCGGCAGCCAGTGGAGCTGGCGCAACAGGGGGGTGGTGTGCTCCCTGTACGTCGCTCCGGTGAGCAATCTGGCTGCTTCTCGCTGGATTAGTTGTAGTTTCCGAGCAGTCTTTAAAGGCAACCCCACGTAGAGTGCGTTGCAGTAATCCAGCCGGGATGTGACAAGAGCGTGGACCACCGTGGCCAGATCCGACTTCCCAAGGGGACAAAGTACTTCCCAATGTGGGACAAAGTACCTGACCAGGTGGTTGGAATCTTGATAGACCTCTGCAACTCCTCTCCGCACCCCCTGGGTCTTTCCTGCTGCTGAAACCCGGTGGACAGAGTTGGGGGAGATTCACACACACATATACACAGCCAGGTCGGCATGCTCATCCACAATCAGATCTTGGATGGCCATTGTTTTTCCACTTACCAACTTGGCATTAAGCAGCAGGACTTTCCACCCAAAGGGTCTACCATCTTGGTTACCCAGATGTTATTTGGCAGTGCAGATCCACCCTGAGAAGTATTCGTCAAATAAGAAAAGCGATTGGAGGAGAAAACAGAGTGACAGGCCAATGTGGGAAGTGGTTTTCCCTGCCAACTCAGGCCCCTTCCAGACAGCTGAATGAAATCCACTTTGAACTGGATTATACGGCAGTGTGGATTCATATAATCTAGTTGAAAGCGGATTATTGCTTATTCGTTCAGTCGTTTCTGACTCTTCGTGACCTCATGGACCAGCCCACGCTAGAGCTCCCTGTTGGCCGTAACCATCCCCAGCTCCTTAAGAGCAGGGAGTGGTGACGGTCAACAATATTGCTCTACCTAGAATATCAAGGTAGATAACCCACAATATCAAAACATGTATTGTGTGTTATCTACCTTGATATTCCAGGTTATATGACTGTGTGGAAAGGCCCTAACTCATCTGACCATCTAAGTCCTTGATGAGGACTACAAGCTTGTGCAGGAATCATAGAATCATAGAATCAAAGAGTTGGAAGAGACCTCATGGGCCATCCAGTCCCACCCCATTCTGCCAAGAAGCAGGAATATTGCATTCAAATCACCCCTGACAAATGGCCATCCAGCCTCTGCTTAAAAGCTTCCAAAGAAGGAGCCTCCACCACACTCCGGGGCAGAGAGTTCCACTGCTGAACAGCTCCCACAGTCAGGAGGTGGTTGAGTTCCAAAAGATGCTCCCACCACAAACCTGCTTTCCAATAAAGGAAGGGAGGGAGGGAGGGAGGATCAACTGTTCAGCTGCTGATGGTTCTGTCTTTATTTCTCTAACGTCTTGCATTTCCTACCCTCTTTTCTTTGGAACCAGCACTGAAACGGATCAATTGTGACCCAAACTGGACTCGGCTCCTGTTGTGCAGGGAAGAGAAGGAGACAGCCAAGACCACGCCATGCGCCTGCAGTGCCCGATTTCTTGCCATTGCTTAATAAAGGATTGTATGCGTAGAAAGCACGGAGGAGTGTTCTTCTCTGAACGGTTGTCCAGTTTTCACGGTGCATGCTTTGCTGGGCTGGGCTGGTGTCCTGGGTCAGCATCTCAGGGCAGAGGACGAGGTTGGCACTCCATTAGGGCACACCCTTGGGGTCCTTCCAGCACCCATTCAGGCCCCTTTACTTCCTTTACTTAGGCGATCTCTCGTTGCCCGAATATGATGGCCTTCCAAGTGTAGGATACATAAGTGGCTGTGGAGCCCTATTCTTGACGCGCATGTTCTCCCGCAGTGTGAACATCAGTTTCCAGGTGGAAGGTGGTCCCAATCAGGTTTGGCTTCATGCACCTTCCTCTTGGCACGTTTCCCCCTTTCTCCCTCCATTCATACCTCTTCGAATTCCACAGCACTGCTGGTCGCAGCTGACTTCCAGTTATAGCACTCAAGGGCCAGGGCTTACCAGTTGTCAGTCTCTATGCCACAGTTTTTAAGATTAGCTTTGAGCCCATCTTTAAATCTCTTTTCCTGCCCTCCAACATTCCGTTTTCCGTTCTTGAGTTCGGAGTAGAGCAACTGCTTTGGGAGACGGTGGTTGGGCATCTGGACAAAGTGGCCGGTCCAGCGGAGTTGATGACGGAGGACCATTGCTTCAATGCTGGTGGCCTTTGCTTCTTCCAGCATGCTGACATTTGTCCGCCTGTCTTCCCAAGAGATTTGCAGGATTTTTCAGAGGCAACACTGTTGGAATCGTTCCAGGAGCTGAGTGTGACATCTGTAGACAGTCCACGTCTCGCAGGCGTATAGCAGGGTTGGGAGAGGAATAGCTTTGTAAACAAGCACCTTGGTGTCCCTACAGATGTCCCGGTCCTCAAACACTCTCTGCTCCATTCAGAAAAAAGCTGCACTCGCAGAGCTCAGGCAGTGTTGTATTTCAGTGTCAATGTTGACTTTTGTGGAGAGGGGGCTGCCAAGGGAGTGGAAATGGTCAGCATTTTCTAATATTACACCATTAAACTATATTTCTGGCATTGGAGATGGATTGGCCGGTGACTGCTGGAACAGCACTTTGGTTGCTTTGAACTGGATTATTTGAGTTCCTCCAGGCAGGAAGCAGTCAGGCTTGGAAGCTACAAAGCCATTCAGTGCTAATCAAGGTGGCCAATTACAACATTCACACTGGTTTCAAGCAGACAAGAGTTCTTTCTCCCACCCTGGAGATCCCACAGATATATAAAACCCCACTTGCCCAGTTTCCAACAGACCTCACAACCTCTGAGGATGAATGCCATAGATGTGGGTGAAATGTGGGGTAAATAGATATAGATAATAGATAGATAGATAGATAGATAGACAGACAGACGATAGATAGAAAGATAAATAAATAAATAAACAGATATAGATGATAGATAGGTGATAGAAATGTAAATAAATAGATAGAGATAGATAGATGGTAGATAGAAAGGTATATACATAAATAGATATAGATGATAGATAGGTGATAGAAAGATAAATAAATAAATAGATACAGATGGTAGGTGATAAAAAGGTAAATAAATACATGGATAGAGATAGATAGATAGATAGATAGATAGATAGATAGATAGATAGACGATAAATAGAAAGGTAAATACATAGATAGACATAGATAGGTAAATACATAAATACATATAGATAATAGATAGATGATGGATAGAAAGATAAATAAATAGATATAGATGATAAATAGGTGATAGAAAGGTAAATAGATAGATAGATAGATAGATAGATAGATATAGATAGATAGATAGACGGTAGATAGAAAGGTAAATACATAAATAGATATAGATGATAGATAGACAGACGATGGATTGAAAGATAAATAAATAAATAAATAGATATAGATGATAAATAGGTGATAGAAAGGTAAATAAATAAATGGATAGAGATAGATAGATAGATAGATGGTAGATAGAAAGGTAAATACATAAATAGATATAGATGATAGATAGGTGATAGAAAGGTAAATAAAAATAGATATAGATGATAGGTGATAGAAATGTAAATAAATAAATGGATAGAGATAGATAGATAGATTGTAGATAGAAAGGTAAATACATAAATAGATATAGATTATAGGTGATAGAAAGGTAAATAAATAAATGGATAGAGATAGATAGATAGATAGATAGATAGATAGATAGATAGATGGTCGATAGAAAGGTAAATACATAAATAGATATAGATGATAGATAGGTGATAGAAAGGTAAATAAATAAATAGATATAGATTATAGGTGATAGAAAGGACACTATTTATTTATTTATTTATTAGATAGATAGATAGATAGATAGATAGTCGATAGAAAGGTAAATAGATAAATAGATATAGATGATAGATAGATAGATAGACGATGGATTGAAATATAAATAAATAAATATAGATGATAAATAGGTGATAGAAAGGTAAATAAATAAATGGATAGAGATAGATAGATAGATAGATAGATAGATAGATAGATAGATGGTCGATAGAAAGGTAAATAGATAAATAGATAGAAAGGAAAATACATAAAAAGATATAGATGATAGTTAGATAGACGGGTAAAAAGGTAAATAAATAAACAGATAGATAGATAGACAGATATGGATAGAAAGGTAAATAAATAAATAGATATAGATGATAGATAGGTGATAGAAAGATAAGTAAATAAATAGATAGATACATTGTTGTTCATTCGTTCAGTCGTCTCCGACTCTTTGTGACCTCATGGACCATCCCACGCCAGAGCTCCCTGTCGGCCGTTACCACCCCCAGCTCCCTCAAGGTCAGTCCAGTCACTTCAAGGATGTCATCCATCCATCTTGCCCTTGGTCGGCCCCTCTTCCTTTTGCCTTCCACTTTCCCCAGCATCATTCCCTTCTCTAGGCTTTCCTGTCTCCTCATGATGTGGCCAAAGTATTTCAACTTTGTCTCTAGTCTCCTTCCCTCCAGTGAGCAGTCGGGCTTTATTTCCTGGAGGATGGACTGGTTGGATCTTCTCGCAGTCCAAGGCACTCTCAGAACTTTCCTCCAACACCACAGCTCAAAAGCATCTCTCTTCCTTGGCTCAGCCTTCCCTAAGGTCCAGCTCTCACATCCGTAGGTGACTCCAGGGAAGACCATGGCTTTGACTAGGCAATGGATCTTGGTTGCCAGTCTGATGTCTCTACTCTTTACTATTTTATCGAGATTGGACATTGCTCTCCTCCCAAGAAGGAAGCGTCTCCTGATTTCCTGGCCACAGTCTGCATCTGCAGTCATCTTTGCGCCTAGAAATACAAAGTCTGTCACGGCCTCCACGGTTTCTCCCTCTATTTCCCAGTTGTCAATCATTCTTGTTGCCATAATCTTGGTTTTTTTGACGTTTAGCTGCAACCCGGCTTTTGCACTTTCTTCTTTCACCTTGATTAGAAGGCTCCTCAGCTCCTCCTCGCTTTCGGCCATCAGAGTGGTGTCATCTGCATATCTGAGGTTGTTAATGTTTCTTCCAGCCATTTTCACCCCAGCTTTGCATTCATCCAGCCCCGCACATCCTCGCATGATGTGTTCTGCATACAAGTTAAAAAGGTTGGGTGAGAGGATGCAGCCTTGCCGTACGCCTTTCCCAACCTTGACCCAGTCTCCTGTTCTGTGGTCAGTTCTGACTGTGGCTCCTTGGTCCTTGTCCAGATTCCTCAGGAGAGAGGGGAGGGGGCTTGGGATGCCCATCCCACCAAGAACTTGCCACAATTTAATATGATCCACACAGTCAAAGGCTTTAGAAGAGTCAATGAAGCAGAAATAGATGTTTTTCTGAAACTCCCTGCCTTTCTCCATTCTCCAGCATCCGGATATTGGCAATCTGGTCTCTGGTTCCTCTGCCTTTTCTGAACCCAGCTTGAACATCTGGCAACTCTCGCTCCATGTCTTGCTGGAGTCTTCCTTGCAGGATCTTGAGCATTACCTTACTGGCATGAGAAATAAGGGCCACTGTACGGAAGTTTGAGCAGTCTTTCGCATTTCCCTTTTTTGGTATGGGGATATAAGTTGATTTTTTCCAGTCTGATGGCCATTCTTGATAGATACATACATACATAAAAAGATATAGATGATAGATAGATGATGGGTAGAAAGGTAAATAAATAGATATAGATGATAGGTGATAGAAAGGTAAATAAATAGAGTTAGATAGATAAACAGACAGACGATGGATAGAAAAGTAAATAGATATAGATGATAGACAGATAGATAGATAGATAGATGATAGATAGATAGATAGATAGATAGATAGAAAGGTAAATACATAAAAAGATATAGATGATAGTTAGATAGACGGGTAAAAAGGTAAATAAATAAACAGATAGATAGATAGACAGATATGGATAGAAAGGTAAATAAATAAATAGATATAGATGATAGATAGGTGATAGAAAGATAAGTAAATAAATAGATAGATACATACATACATAAAAAGATATAGATGATAGATAGATGATGGGTAGAAAGGTAAATAAATAGATATATATGATAGGTGATAGAAAGGTAAATAAATAGAGATAGATAGATAGATAGATAGATAGATAAACAGACAGACGATGGATAGAAAAGTAAATAGATATAGATGATAGACAGATAGATGATAGATAGATAGATAGATAGATGATAGATAGATAGATAGATAGAAAGGTAAATACATAAATAGATATAGATAGATGATTGATAGAAGGAGAGCGAGAGAGAGATGTTAGGAATTGTGGGAGTCGAAGTCCCAAACACCTGGAAGGGGGGGGGGCAGTTGGTCCCTAAGTGCGCCCTCCAGTTTGGGATGAGTTGCCATTCCGGGTTTATTTGGAGTGGGGGGTCCCCCACCCCCTTTGTCTGTTTCAGAGAGAGCTTCCCAGGGTCTCCTTCCCCGAAGTTTCTCCAAAGGAGGAAAAGGGGAAGGAAAGAATGAAAGAACGAAGGAAGGAAGGAAGGAAGGAAGGAAGGAACGCAGGCGGAGTTCGTTGCCGCCGTTACCGGTCGCCCTTGCCGCCCAGCATGGCGAGGCTCCACCTGGCCCTGGCCCCGCTCCTCGCCTACCTGGCCTCGGTCCTGGGTGAGAGAGAGAGAGAGAGAGAATGGGGGGGGGGGCACACCTGCCGGAGGGAGGGAGGGAGGGAGGGAGAGGAGGGAGGCTGCCCTGCTCACCTGGGGAAGGGAAAGGGAACCAAGAAGCAGGGCTGGCGCTCGGCTGATTTATTGACCTTTCTATCCTCTATCATCTATTTATCTACCATCTATCATCTATATTTATCTGTTTATGTATTTACTTTTCTATCCATATATTCTTTCTTTCTCTCTCCCTCCCCCTCTCTCTATTTATGTATTTACCTTTCTATCCATCGTCTGTCTGTCTGTCTGTCTGTCTATCTATCTCTATTTATTTACCTTTCTATCATCTATCTATCTATCTATCTATCTATCTATCTATCTATCTATCTATTTACTTTTCTATCATCTATCTATCTATCTATCTATCTATCTATCATCTATATCTATTTATTTACCTTTCTATCATCTATCTATCTATCTATCTATCTATCTATCTACCATCTATATCTATTTATTTACTTTTCTATCATCTCTCTCTCTCTCTCTCTCTCTCTCTCTATTTATTTACCTTTCCATCTATCTATCTATCTATCTATCTATCAATCATCTATCTCTATTTATTTACCTATCTATCTATCTATCTATCTATCTATCTATCTATCTATCTATCTATCTATCTATCATCTATCTATCTATCTATCTATCTCTATTTAATAACCTTTCCATCTATCTATCTATCTATCTATCTCTATTTATTTACCTTTCTATCATCTCTCTCTCTCTCTCTCTCTCTCTCTCTTTCTATTTATTTACCTGTCCATCATCTATCTATCTAACTAAATATCTATCTATCTCTATTTATTTACCTTTCCATCATCTATCTATCTATCTATCTATCATCTATCTATCTATCTATCTATCTCTATTTATTTACCTTTCTATCATCTATCTATCTATCTCTATTTAATAACCTTTCCATCATCTCTATTTATTTACCTTTCTATCATCTATCTCTCTCTCTCTCTCTCTCTCTCTCTCTATTTATTTACCTGTCCATCATCTGTCTATCTATCTATCTATCTATCTCTATTTATTTACCTTTCTATCATCTATCTATCTATCTATCTATCTATCTATCTATCTATCATCTATATCTATTTATTTACCTTTCTATCATCTATCTATCTATCTATCTATCTACCATCTATATCTATTTATTTACTTTTCTATCATCTCTCTCTCTCTCTCTCTCTCTCTCTCTATTTATTTACCTTTCCATCTATCTATCTATCTATCAATCATCTATCTCTATTTATTTACCTTTCTATCATCTATCTATCTATCTATCTATCTATCTATCTATCTATCTATCTATCTATCATCTATCTATCTATCTATCTCTATTTAATAACCTTTCCATCATCTATCTATCTATCTATCTATCTATCTATCTATCTATCTATCTATCTATCTATCTATCTATCTATCTATCTCTCTCTATTTATTTACCTTTCTATCATCTATCTATCTATCTATCTATCTGTCATCTATCTATCTATCTATCTATCATCTATCTCTATTTATTTACCTTTCTATCATCTATCTATCTATCTATCTATCTCTATTTAATAACCTTTCCATCATCTCTATTTATTTACCTTTCTATCATCTATCTATCTATCTATCTATCTATCTATCTATCTATCTATCTATCTATCTATCTATCATCTCTCTCTCTCTCTCTCTCTCTCTCTCTATTTATTTACCTGTCCATCATCTATCTATCTATCTATCTATCTATCTATCTATCTCTATTTATTTACCTTTCTATCATCTATCTATCTCTCTCTCTCTCTCTCTCTCTCTCTCTCTCTATTTATTTACCTGTCCATCATCTATCTATCTATCTATCTATCTATCTATCTATCTATCTATCTATCTATCTCTTAGAGGAGGAGAGGGGTCTCTTCCACTCAAGATGGATCTCAACCCCTTCTTTCCACAACAAGCCCCCCAAGACAGGGGCACAGACCCCAAACGAAAACACCACAGGGCAGGTATGGGCAGACTGCGGCTCTCCAGCTGTTTGGGCCTCCAAATCCCAGAATTCCCGACAAGTGAACAAGTTTATTGGGGCTTCTGGGAGTTGGAGGCCCAAACAGCTGGAGGGCCGCGGTTGGAGGATGCCTGCCATAGGGCTTGGACACCATGGCTAGCCTAAGCTTGATATATGTCACAATAACAATAAATGATAGATAGAGGTAGAGATAGAGATGATAGATAGATACTAGATAGATAGATAGATAGATAGATAGATAGATAGATAGAAGGAATAGAGGGGTGCATAATTAATAGATAGATGGATAAATGGATAGATAGATAGATAGATAGATAGATAGATAGATAGATAGATAGATCATTGAAACTGCAAGTGCATCGACACTTTAGAATGAATGCAGTTTGATAGTACTTTTAGCTGCCATGCCTCAATGCTATGGACTCCTTGGGAGTTGTAGTTTGGCGAGGGATTGGCATTTGGCAGGCCTTATAAAGCCACAACTCTAGGGATTGCATTGGCTTTCTCCGAGGAATCCAGAAAGTAGCCAAGCTGCTGAAAGCATTGGAAGGGGAAGGACGGTCTCAGTGATCCTCTTTGGTCCTCTCTTGCCCTTCTCTAGGTGCGGAAAGGACGTTTTTGCAAGTGACGGTCCCGCATCGAGTCCCTTCGTATGCCACTGTAAATACGGTATTGTGTGCATTTGCCCTCTCCCTTGTGCCTCTTTTTCAAGGCCGAGGATGCGTCTACACTGTACAACTGTAGTGGATTCCTAAAGATACAGGAGACAAATAGATGGATTGATTTAGGTGAAAGGAAACCAGATGCATTTGTTTGGTCAAACAGGTGAACAGTCCCTGCTCTTGCAGGTAAAACGAAACTGCCCACCTAGAACATAGGATGGGTGGGCTTTGATACCTTTCCATTCCTTGCAGCACATGTGAATTCTCATAACTCAGGTGGGTTCTCTTTACTAGCTGATTGGGTGAAGTGTGCTCATGCGTGGGACTAAGTTTCTCGTTACCGTATATGCTCAAAGATAAACTGAGTTTTTCAGACCTTCTTATTGGCTGAAAAAGCCTCCCCGGGCTTATTTTGGGGTCAAGCCTGGAAGCCATTGCTTGCAATATATGATCTATTTCTCGCTCCTCTTCCCTTCCCTCGACAGTGTGTTTTCTTTTCTGCTTCTGCTCTGCTTCTCCTCCCAGGCTGGAATGTTTTGAAATGGGAAAGGAGGGGGAGAGAAGCCCTTGCAAGTCTCTCCTGCAGATATATAAGCATTTTCCCCTGCAAGGCTTTGCAATCCCTACATACCTATATATTAGGCTTGGTTGATTAAAAAAAATGGTTCAAAACTTGTTTCAGATGTAGTGGTTTGATTCTAAAGTCAATTCCAATTTGCACAGAAAAGAAATGTTCAAAACTTCCCAAAACTTCTGAGACTTCCGAATCCTTTTGTTAATGGTTTGAAAGTGTTATTTCCTGTTTCATTGGGTGGTCTTTAGTTTGAAAGTAGTTGTTTTACTCCAGAAGTGGGAAAAAGCAAGTGGAGGAAATTCCTTCTTTCTCTGGTTTAAAACTGGCTTCTCTGGCTTGAGCTGAGGCCAGGGACCAGAAGTGGGGAAAAGCATGTGGAGGGAATTTCTTCCTTCTCTGGTTTAAAACTGGCTTCTCTGGCCCGAGCCAAGGCCAGGAAATTCCTTCCTTTTCTGGTTTAAAATTGGCTTCTCTGGCTTGAGCTGAGGCCAGGAACCAGAAGTGGGGAAAAGCATGTGGAGGGAATTTCTTCCTTCTCTGGTTTAAAACTGGCTTCTCTGGCTTGAGCCAAGGCCAGGAAATTCCTTCCTTCTCTGGTTTAAAACTGGCTTCTCTGGCTCGAGCCAATGCCAGGAAATTCCTTCTTTCTCTGGTTTAAAACTGGGTTCTCTGGCTCGAGCCAAGGCCAGGAAATTCCTTCTTTCTCTGGTTTAAAACTGGCTTCTCTGGCTTGAGCCAATGCCAGGAAATTCCTTCCTTCTCTGGTTTAAAACTGGCTTCTCTGGCTTGAGCCGAGGCCAGGGACCAGAAGTGGGGAAAAGCATGCGGAGAAAATTCCTTCTTTCTCTGGTTTAAAACTGGGTTCTCTGGCTTGAGCCAAGGCCAGGAAATTCCTTCCTTCTCTGGTTTAAAACTGGCTTCTCTGGCTTGAGCCGAGGCCAGGGACCAGAAGTGGGGAAAAGCATGCGGAGAAAATTCCTTCTTTCTCTGGTTTAAAACTGGGTTCTCTGGCTCGAGCCAAGGCCAGGAAATTCCTTCCTTCTCTGGTTTAAAACTGGCTTCTCTGGCTTGAGCCGAGGCCAGGGACCAGAAGTGGGGAAAAGCATGCGGAGAAAATTCCTTCTTTCTCTGGTTTAAAACTGGGTTCTCTGGCTTGAGCCAAGGCCAGGAAATTCCTTCCTTCTCTGGTTTAAAACTGGCTTCTCTGGCTTGAGCCGAGGCCAGGGACCAGAAGTGGGGAAAAGCATGCGGAGAAAATTCCTTCTTTCTCTGGTTTAAAACTGGGTTCTCTGGCTCGAGCCAAGGCCAGGAAATTCCTTCCTTCTCTGGTTTAAAACTGGCTTCTCTGGCTTGAGCCGAGGTCAGGGACCAGAAGTGGGGAAAAGCATGCGGAGAAAATTCCTTCTTTCTCTGGTTTAAAACTGGGTTCTCTGGCTTGAGCCAAGGCCAGGAAATTCCTTCCTTCTCTGGTTTAAAACTGGCTTCTCTGGCTTGAGCCGAGGCCAGGGACCAGAAGTGGGGAAAAGCATGCGGAGAAAATTCCTTCTTTCTCTGGTTTAAAACTGGGTTCTCTGGCTCGAGCCAAGGCCAGGAAATTCCTTCCTTCTCTGGTTTAAAACTGGCTTCTCTGGCTTGAGCCGAGGCCAGGGACCAGAAGTGGGGAAAAGCATGCGGAGAAAATTCCTTCTTTCTCTGGTTTAAAACTGGGTTCTCTGGCTTGAGCCAAGGCCAGGAAATTCCTTCCTTCTCTGGTTTAAAACTGGCTTCTCTGGCTTGAGCCGAGGCCAGGGACCAGAAGTGGGGAAAAGCATGCGGAGAAAATTCCTTCTTTCTCTGGTTTAAAACTGGGTTCTCTGGCTCGAGCCAAGGCCAGGAAATTCCTTCCTTCTCTGGTTTAAAACTGGCTTCTCTGGCTTGAGCCGAGGCCAGGGACCAGAAGTGGGGAAAAGCATGCGGAGAAAATTCCTTCCTTCTCTGGTTTAAAACTGGCTTCTCTGGCTCGAGCCAATGCCAGGAAATTCCTTCCTTCTCTGGTTTAAAACTGGCTTCTCTGGCTCAAGCCAAGGCCAGGAAATTCCTTCTTTCTCTGGTTTAAAACTGGCTTCTCTGGCTTGAGCCAAGGCCAGGAACCAGAAGTGGGGAAAAGCATGCGGAGAAAATTCCTTCTTTCTCTGGTTTAAAACTGGGTTCTTTGGCTCGAGCCAAGGCCAGGAAATTCCTTCCTTCTTTGGTTTAAAACTGGCTTCTCTGGCTTGAGCCGAGGCCAGGGACCAGAAGTGGGGAAAAGCATGTGGAGGAAATTTCTTCTTTCTCTGGTTTAAAACTGGCTTCTCTGGCTTCAAAACTGGCTTCTCTGGCTTGAACCGAAGCCAGGGAACAGAAGCGGGTAAAAGCTGAATAATTTCCGTCTCACTTCATGAGTCGTAACAAAAATGGTGGAAAAAGCTTTGGAAGGGCAAAGGGACTTCCAGTTTTCTTAAAAACTTCAAAATCACTTCGAAAAGGTAATTTTTCCAACTTTATTCAGAATTACGATGATTCCGAAGGTACCTAACCACGCCTACTATATATCTGTGCCTTATATTCGGGTCAGTTTATACTTGAGTATATATGATAAATTAACTTTTATTTCTCTAGAAGCACATGATTTCTGGTAAATCAGGTGGGTAACTCAAAGTCCACTCAGCTTATGTCTACATGATTATTACTTATGTGCTATATGATCCACCCAACAGAACCCCTCCTGAGGTCAGAATGAAGCAGATTTCTTTCAAGCAGTTGCTTAGCTTAGCTTTACCAATATTTCTTTTTTACTTTCCAAGCTCCGTCAGAATGAAGGCAGTTTGACACCATTTTGGTTCCTGCCAGGCATTTCGGACTCCTCTGCCCAAGAGGATTGGTGCCTTCTGCTTTGCCAAACCACAGCTCGTAGTACTCCATAGCATTGTTCTATGGCAGTTCAAGTGACGTCAAACTGCATTAACTCTACAGTGTAGATGCATCCTAAGCCGAAGGCATGTCCCTAACTCAGTGTTTCTCAACCTTCCTAATGCCGTGACCCCTGAATACAGTTCCTCATGTTGTGGTGACCCCCAAGCACTTAGGACTTTGAAGAATATTGTTGGTGCTTAGAACCCGGGTCAGAAGACCCATTTTGAATGGTGTTGGTACAAAAAAGCAACGGGAAAAGGATAAACATGACCTCATTTTGCTTTGTTGTAGGAACAGATGACTTTTAACATCCATATAGGCGGAAAGGTCTATACAATTCACCTAAACCAACAGTGAGTAAAATATTGGGATTTGGGTCTCCAGTGGGGCAAGTATCTGCATTCTTCATTAGTAAGACAAAAAGTGATATAAGATACATCCAGATCTATATTATTATTTACATACACATGCAGGCACACAAATAAATATATATACCACATTTCTTCAATTTTAAGATGATCTTCTTCCTACAATCAATGGCAATTGAAAAAATGCACACACACACACACACAATTATACCATATTTACACACAATACGTATGCATATCGATCTATCATTTATGCACCCCCTCTATTCCATCTATCTACCTATCTATCTCTCTATCATTTATGCACCCCTCTATTCCATCTATTCATCTCTCTATCATTTATGCACCCCCTCTATTCCATCTATTCCATCTATCTATCTACCTATCTATCTCTCTTTTATGCACCCCCTCTATTCCATCTGTTCTATCTACCTACCTACCTATCTCTCTATCATTTATGCACCCCTCTATTCCATCTATTCATCTCTCTATCATTTATGCACCCCCTCTATTCCATCTATTCCATCTATCTACCTATCTATCTCTCTATCATTTATGCACCCCTCTATTCCATCTATTCATCTCTCTATCATTTATGCACCCCCTCTATTCCATCTATTCTATCTACCTACCTACCTATCTCTCTATCATTTATGCACCCCTCTATTCCATCTATTCATCTCTCTATCATTTATGCACCCCTTCTATTCCATCTATTCCATCTATTCCATCTATCTATCTACCTATCTATCTCTCTTTTATGCACCCCCTCTATTCCATCTATTCCATCTATCTACCTATCTATCTCTCTATCATTTATGCACCCCTCTATTCCATCTATTCATCTCTCTATCATTTATGCACCCCTCTATTCCATCTATTCATCTCTCTATCATTTATGCACCCCTCTATTCCATCTATTCATCTCTCTATCATTTATGCACCCCCTCTATTCCATCTATTCCATCTATCTATCTACCTATCTATATCTCTTTTATGCACCCCCTCTATTCCATCTGTTCTATCTACCTACCTACCTATCTCTCTATCATTTATGCACCCCTCTATTCCATCTATTCATCTCTCTATCATTTATGCACCCCCTCTATTCCATCTATTCCATCTATCTACCTATCTATCTCTCTATCATTTATGCACCCCTCTATTCCATCTATTCATCTCTCTATCATTTATGCACCCCCTCTATTCCATCTATTCCATCTATCTACCTATCTATCTCTCTATCATTTATGCACCCCTCTATTCCATCTATTCATCTCTCTATCATTTATGCACCCCTTCTATTCCATCTATTCCATCTATCTATCTATCTACCTATCTATCTCTCTTTTATGCACCCCCTCTATTCCATCTATTCCATCTATCTACCTATCTATCTCTCTATCATTTATGCACCCCTCTATTCCATCTATTCATCTCTCTATCATTTATGCACCCCCTCTATTCCATCTATTCTATCTACCTACCTACCTATCTCTCTATCATTTATGCACCCCTCTATTCCATCTATTCATCTCTCTATCATTTATGCACCCCTTCTATTCCATCTATTCCATCTATTCCATCTATCTACCTACCTATCTATCTCTCTTTTATGCACCCCCTCTATTCCATCTATTCCATCTATCTACCTATCTATCTCTCTATCATTTATGCACCCCTCTATTCCATCTATTCATCTCTCTATCATTTATGCACCCCCTCTATTCCATCTATTCCATCTATCTATCTACCTATCTATCTCTCTTTTATGCACCCCCTCTATTCCATCTATTCTATCTACCTACCTACCTATCTCTCTATCATTTATGCACCCCTCTATTCCATCTATTCATCTCTCTATCATTTATGCACCCCCTCTATTCCATCTATTCCATCTATCTATCTACCTATCTATCTCTCTTTTATGCACCCCCTCTATTCCATCTATTCTATCTACCTACCTACCTATCTCTCTATCATTTATGCACCCCTCTATTCCATCTATTCATCTCTCTATCATTTATGCACCCCCTCTATTCCATCTATTCCATCTATTCCATCTATTCCATCTATCTACCTATCTCTCTATCATTTATGCACCCCCTCTATTCCATCTATTCATCTCTCTATCATTTATGCACCCCCTCTATTCCATCTATCTACCTATCTATCTCTCTATCATTTATGCACCCCCTCTATTCCATCTATTCCATCTATCTATCTACCTATCTCTCTATCATTTATGCACCCCCTCTATTCCATCTATTCCATCTATCTACCTATCTATCTCTCTATCATTTATGCACCCCCTCTATTCCATCTATTCTATTCATCTATCATTTATGCACCCCCTCTATTCCATCTATTCTATCTACCTACCTATCTATCTCTCTATCATTTATGCACCCCCTCTATTCCATCTATTCATCTCTCTATGATTTATGCACCCCCTCTATTCCATCTATTCCATCTATCTACCTATCTATCTCTCTATCATTTATGCACCCCCTCTATTCCATCTGTTCCATCTATCTATCTACCTATCTATCTCTCTATCATTTATGCACCCCCTCTATTCCATCTATTCTATTTATCTATCATTTATGCACCCCCTCTATTCCATCTATTCTATCTATCTACCTATCTCTCTATCATTTATGTACCCTCTCTATTCCATCTATTCTATTTGTCTCTCTATCTATCATTTATGCACCCCCTCTATTCCATCTCATCTATCTATCTGTCTATCTATCTATCTATCTATCTATCTATCTATCTATCCATCTATCTATCTATCTATCTACCTCCTCCTATGAACCAGTTAGGACACTAAGAGCTTCACAAGCTCGCCTGGCAGGGACGAGAGACAGGGCCTTCTCAGTGGTGGTCCCTCGGCTGTGGAACGCCCTTCCTACGGACATTAGATTGGCCCCCTCCCTACTGGCATTCTGGAGGAGAGTGAAGACCTGGCTGTTCGAACAGGCATTCAACTAGGCAGTGCAATTGAATTGATTATTGGAACACGGAAAATGGATATGGAGACTGGATTCTGATTTTATTGATGAGACGTGATGGATTTGTTAAATTGATGTATTGATGTTTGATGTTTGATGTTTAATCGCTTTGCTTTTAAATGTCCAATGATTTTGTACTGTGTATATTGGAATTGTTGTTAACCGCTCTGAGTCGCCTAAGGGCTGAGAAGAGCGGTATACAAGCGAAGTAAATAAATAATAAATAATACCTAGCACCCCCTTTATGCCATCTATTTTATTTATCTCTCTATCTCTCTATCATTTATGCACCTCCTCTATTCCATCTATTCATCTATCATTTATGTACCCCCTCTATTCCATCTATCTATCTATCTATCTATCTATCCATCTATCTATCATTTATGCATCCTATCTATCTATCTATCTATCTATCTATCTATCTATCCATCCATCCATCCATCCATCCATCCATCCATCTATCATTTATGTACTCCCTCTATTCCATCTATCTATCTATCTATCTATCTATCTATCTATCTATCTATCTATCTATCTATCCATCTATCCATCTATCATTTATGCATCCTATCTATCTATCTATCTATCTATCTATCTATCTATCTATCTATCCATCCATCCATCCATCCATCCATCCATCCATCCATCCATCCATCTATCATTTATGCACTCCCTCTATTCCATCTATCTATCTATCTATCTATCTATCTATCTATCTATCCATCTATCATTTATGCATCCTATCTATCTATCTATCTATCTATCTATCTATCTATCTATCTATCCATCCATCCATCCATCCATCTATCATTTATGTACTCCCTCTATTCCATCTATTCTATCTATCTATCTATCTATCTATCTGTCTGTCTGTCTGTCTGTCTATCACTTATGCACCCCCTATTCCATCTATTCTCTCTCTCTCTCTCATTTATGCATCCCCTCTATTCCATTTTTCTAGCTAGCTATCATTTATGCACCACCTCTGTTCCATCTATGAGCCCCCGGTGGCGCAGTGGGTTAAAGCACTGAGCTGCTGAGCTTGTTGATCGAAAGGTCGCAGGTTCGATTCCGGGGAGCGGCGTGAGCTTCCGCTGTCAGCCCTAGCTTCTGCCAACCTAGCAGTTCGAAAACATGCAAATGTGAGTAGATCAATAGGTACCGCTCCGGCGGGAAGGTAACGGCGCTCCATGCAGTCATGCCGGCCACATGACCTTGGAGGTGTCTACGGACAACGCTGGCTCTTCGGCTTAGAAATGGAGATGAGCACCACACCCCAGAGTCAGACATGACTGGACTTAATGTCAGGGGACTACCTTTACCTTTACCTATTCCATCTATCTATTCATCTGTCTATCATTTATGCATCCTATCTATCTATCTATCTATCTATCTATCTATCTATCTATCTATCCATCCATCCATCCATCCATCCATCCATCCATCCATCCATCCATCTATCATTTATGCACTCCCTCTATTCCATCTATCTATCTATCTATCTATCTATCTATCTATCTATCTATCTATCTATCTATCTATCCATCCATCCATCCATCCATCCATCCATCCATCCATCCATCCATCCATCATTTATGCACTCCCTCTATTCCATCTATCTATCTATCTATCTATCTATCTATCTATCTATCTATCTATCTATCTATCTATCTATCTATCATTTATGCACCCCCTGTATTCCATCTATTCCATCTATTCTTTCTTTCTATCTATCTATCTATCTATCTATCTATCTATCTATCTATCTATCTATCACTTATGCACCCCCTATTGCATCTATTCTCTCTCTCTCTCTCTCATTTATGCATCCCCTCTATTCCATTTTTCTAGCTAGCTATCATTTATGCACCATTCCATCTATCTATTCATCTATCTATCATTTATGCATCCCATCTATCTATCTATCTCTCTATCTCTATCTATCTATCTATCTATCTATCTATCTATCTATCTATCTATCTATCTATCTATCTATCCATTTATCCATCTATCTATTATTTATGCACCCCTCTATTCCATCTATCTATCTATCTATCTATCTATCTATCTATCTATCTATTTACCTATCATCTATCTATCTATCTATCTATCTATCTATCTATCTATCTATCCATTTATCCATCTATCTATTATTTATGCACCCCTCTATTCCATCTGTCTATCTATCTATCTATCTATCTATCTATCTATCTATCTATCTATCTACCTATCATCTATCTATCTATCTATCTATCTATCTATCTATCTATCTATCTATCTATCCATTTATCCATCTATCTATTATTTATGCACCCCTCTATTCCATCTATCTCTCTATCTCTCTATCTCTCTATCTATCTATCTATCTATCTATCTATCTATCTATCTATCTATCCATCCATTTATCCATCTATCTATTATTTATGCACCCCTCTATTCCATCTATCCATCTATCTATCTATCTATCTATCTATCTATCTATCTATCTATCTATCTATCTATCTATCTATCTATCATCTATTTATCTAATCTGTCATTTATGCACTCCCTCTATTCTATTCTATTCTATTCTATTCTATTCTATTCTATTCTATTCTATTCTATTCTATTCTATTCTATCCTATCCTATCCTATCCTATTCCATCCATCCATCCATCCATCCATCCATCCATCCATCCATCCATCCATGCTTCATAATGCTCTACAACTTAACCCTTCATAGCTAGCATCATGGATATTGTAAACTTGTGCAATATAGATAATGACATTACACTGATAGGGAGTTGTAGTGTGGCGTGGTACCAG
Source organism: Anolis sagrei (assembly GCF_037176765.1). Lineage (NCBI taxonomy): Eukaryota > Metazoa > Chordata > Lepidosauria > Squamata > Anolidae > Anolis > Anolis sagrei. The sequence continues at coordinate 3,013,630 of NC_090027.1, forward strand.
CACGCCTGGGCTCTGTTGTTTCATTTCATGTATCTATTTGCTTTGCAGATCCTTTTTAGCCCATGATTTCAGAGTGTACACTTACAACCATGCCGGAGCCATTGTTTCATTTCTCCCTTCCCTTCAGGTAAGACGATGCAGTTTCTTTCCATTTGGATTCCTGTTTAGAGCTGTGAACCAGTTAGAAAATAAACTGGTTTTCAGGCCTTGTTCCCAACTCTCATTATCCTTTTCCAGAGTGCGTGTTGGATGGGGCTGATGGGAACCATAGTCCCCAAAGTATTTGGGTTGCCCACTTTGCCCAAATACTACATAGAAAACCCAGATTATCTGCTTCGAATGGGATTATACGGCAGTGTTGACTCACATAATCCAATTCAAGTAGATAATGGGTATCTGTTTTGATAATCTGGGTTATATGGCAGTACAGAAGGGCCCTCATATAATCCAGTTCTAAGCAATTAACGTGCACTCGGAAACTGGATTATATGGCAGTGTAGAAGGGGCCTCATATAATCCACTTCAAAACAATTAATCCGCATTTGGAAACTGGATTATATTGCAGTGTAGACTCACATAATCCGGTTTTAAGCAATTAATCTGAATTCAGAAACTGAATTATATGGCAGTGTAGAAGGGGCCCCATATAATCTAGTTCAAAGAAATTAATCTGCATTCAGAAACTGGATTATATGGCAGTGTAGACTCACATAATCTGGTTTTAAGCAATTAATCTGAATTCAGAAACGGAATTATATGGCAATGTAGAAGGGGCCTCATATAATCGACTTCAAAATAATTAATCTGCATTTGGAAACTAGATTATATTGCAGTTTAGACTCATATAATCCAGTTTAAAGCAATTAATCTGAATTCAGAAACTGAATTATATGGCAGTGTAGAAGGGGCCCCATATAATCTAGTTCAAAGAAATTAATCTGCATTCAGAAACTGGATTATATGGCAGTGTAGACTCACATCTGGTTTTAAGCAATTAATCTGAATTGAGAAACTGAATTATATGGCAGTGTAGAAGGGACCTCACGTAATCCAGTTCAAGGAAATTAATCTGCATTCGGAAACTGGATTATATGGCAGTGTAGACTCACATCTGGTTTTAAGCAATTAATCTGAATTGAGAAACTGAATTATATGGCAGTGTAGAAGGGACCTCACGTAATCCAGTTCAAGGAAATTAATCTGCATTCGGAAACTGGATTATATGGCAGTGTAGACTTATATAATCTGGTTTAAAGCAATTAATCTGAATTCAGAAACTGAATTATATGGCAGTGTAGAAGGGGCCTCATGTAATCTAGTTCAAAGAAATTAATCTGCATTCGAAAACTGGATTACATGACAGTGTAGACATATATAGTCCGGTTTAAAGCAATTAATCTGAATTCAGAAACTGAATTATATGGCAGTGTAGAAGGGGCCTCATGTAATCTAGTTCAAAGAAATTAATCTGCATTCAAAAACTGGATTACATGACAGTGTAGACATATATAGTCCGGTTCAAAACAATTAATCTGAATTCAGAGAGTTGTTCATATGGCAGTGTAGACTCATATAATCTGGTTTAAAGCAATTAATCTGAATTCAGAAACTGGATTACATGGCAGTGCAGAAGGAGCCTTTTTGCCTTTCCTCTTTCCAATCATTCTGTGTCAATCTAGCGAGACTGCTTCTATCAAGGCTACGTCGACGGTTTTGCGGATGCCCTTGTCGTGCTCAACACCTGTGGGGGGCTCAGGTGAGACCCTCCTCATTCATTTTATGACCACTGCACACCCGTTCCAACACGGCAACATGACGAACGCTTCAGTGCCTTGGCTGAGAGGTAACCATGGGTGCATCAGGATGAATGCAGTTTGACCTGACTTGAACTGATATGGAATCATTGGAACCATTGAGTGTTTTGTTGGTTGGTTGTTGGGTGTTGTGTTGGTTGAAGTGGTGTCAAACTGCATTATTTCTGCTGTGTAGGGACCTCATCACACTAGAGAATGAATCCACTTAAAATTTGGTTTTTGCCTCTTGCAGAATTCTGGGGTTTGTAGTTTAGGGAGGAGACTTTAACAGCCTCACTAAACTACAAACCCCAAAATTCTGCAGGAGGCAGAAATCAGATTTAAAGTGGATTCATTCTCAAGTGTGATGAAGCAGTATTAGTTTTTTTTTAATGTTTAGTTTATTCGATGCTTAGACCATAGGTCTTTCACATACAAGGCAAGTCAAATAGATAAATACATGAGCACCAGATTATTAAATACGATGTAAAATACACAATAAAATCCTATAAATCATTAAAATGCTACATATATCGATGGCAAGATGCACCTTTAAAATACTACATGATGTATAGCAGTGGTTCTCAACCTTCCTAATGCCGCGACCCCTTGATACAGTTGCGCATGTTGTGGTGACCCCCAACCATAACATTATTTTTGTTGGTACTTCATAACTGTAATTTTGCTATTGTTATGAATTGTAATGTAAATATCTGATATGCAGGATGTATTTTCATTCACTGGACCAAATTTGGCACACATACCCAATATACTGGTGCGGTTGGGGGGTGGGGGTGATTTTGTCATTTGGGAGTTGTAGTTGCTGGGATTTATAGTTCACCTACAATCAAAGAGCATTCCGAAGCCCACCAACAATGGAATTGAACCAAACCTGTCACACAGAAATCCCATGACCAACAGAAAATACTGGAAGGGTTTGGTGGGCACTGACCTTGGGTTTGGGAGTTGTAGTTCACCTACATTCAGAGAGCACTGTGGACTCAAACAGTGATGGATCTGGGCTAAACTTGGCATGAATACTCAATATACCCAAAATGTGAACACTGGTGGAGTTTGGGAAAAATAGACCTTTGGGAGTTGTAGTTTCTGGGATTTATAGTTCACCTACAATCAAAGAGCATTCTGAAGCCCACCAATGATGGAATTGAACCAAACCTGTCACACAGAACTCCCATGACCAACAGAAAATACTGGAAGGGTTTGGTGGGCACTGACCTTGGGTTTGGGAGTTGTAGTTCACCTACATTCAGAGAGCACTGTGGACTCAAACAATGATGGATCTGGGCTAAACTTGGCATGAATACTCAATATACCCAAAATGTGAACACTGGTGGAGTTTGGGAAAAATAGACCTTTGGGAGTTGTAGTTTCTGGGATTTATAGTTCACCTACAATCAAAGAGCATTCTGAACCCCACCAATGATTGAAACTTCCCACATAGTACCCCCACGACCAACAGACAATACTGTGTTTTCTGATGGTCCTTGGCGACCCCTCTGACACCCCCTTGCGACCCCCACGGGGTTAGCAGTCCGACTCTCCAGTCTGGGCACAGCAAGCGTGTGGTTTCAAAATAAACAAACTCAGGCAGCATTCTTCTTCTAAGGTAGTTTTACTTAAAGCGTCTATACACACAGAGACTACATCGTGGAACTAAAAGATGGCGACGGACAAAGCATAGCAAGAAGACACAGCATACAAGAGATCCGCCCTTCTGTCTTATCTATGTTCTTGGCTGGTACACTCCTTAATTTCTCTCAGGGCAAAGGAATTTCGTGTTATCACAGTTTCACTGTCTGGCCTGTAACTTTGCAACAATAACATATGTGAGCTGAACAAGAAATGAACATGACTGAATCCATCTTTAAGAAGCAAAACTAATACATTATAATACTAATGCAAACACATTGAAAAACATACATACATATGAAATACCTATAACTATTCTGACAGTCCCGACCCTCAGGTTGAGAAACACTGATGTATAGACTCATACCTGCGTAATTAAAAACCAAGTAAAAGCAAATAGATACAGCATTATTAAAACGGCATAAACAGCCACTATTAGTTGAAAGCATCCCCAGCACAGTCAACTGCAATATCAGAGATTAGTTTTGCCCGGGTTTTCTGTGCTGCCAGGGCAAAAAGAGACACCTTGTGAGTAACCACGGGGTTAGTGTCAGCCAAGAGGTAGAAAATCTTTTCGGACACAGTGTTGGTCTGAAGGAAGTGGAGAATAAACCCCAGGATTTTGGTTCTTGGTTCAGAGTACAGAGGACAAAAAAGCAAATAGTGAGGCAGATACTCAATTTCCGGGGCCCCGCAAACACATAAACGAAGAGCCAGAGGAGTGCCCGTATATCCAGGGCCGTAGCCAGAAAAAAATTTCGGAAGGGGTTGAAATTTGGGGGGGGGGGGTTTGAAAATTTCGCGGGGGGAGGTTTGAAACCTGCCTCCTAGCTCATGCTGAAGTGAAGAGCACAGCAGGGGCAGAGCAGCCTTCAATCGCCTGCAGCTCTGCCCCTGTCAACCACCTCCACCAAGTCTGGCCTCCTTAATGAGAACATTCAACACCCACACCCCACAATGACAATAATAATAATAATAATAATAATAATAACCCCGCTACCATCTCCTGGAGGACTCGGTGCGACTTACAAGAGGCCGAGCCCAAATACAACAGGCTACCTGTGTTGGACGGGGTTACACTCCCCCTGAAGCCACAGGTCCGCAGTTTGGGTGTCCTCTTGGATTCTTCGCTCACACTTGAGGCTCAGGCGTCGGCGGTATCCGGGAGGGCCTTTGCACAATTGAGACTTGTGCGCCAGCTGCGACCGTACCTCGCGAAGGCTGATCTGGCCGGGGTGGTCAATGCCTTGGTCACCTCTAGAATGGATTACTGCAATGCGCTCTACGTGGGGCTGCCCTTGAAGACGGCTCGGAAACTTCAATTGGTCCAGGGTGCAGCAGCCAGGATGCTAACCGGGGCTCATTATCAAGAGAGGTCTACCCCTCTGTTTAAGGAGCTCCACTGGCTGCCATTTATTTTCCGGGCCCAATTCAAGGTGCAGGTGCTTACCTACAAAGCCCTGAACGGTTTGGGACCACCCTACCTGCGTGACCGCATCTCCATCTACGAACCCACACGCTCGCTCCGGTTATCTGGGGAGGCCCTGCTCGTGATCCCACCCGTGTCACAAGCGCGCTTGGTGGGGACACGGGACAGGGCCTTTTCTGTGGCGGCCCCCCGACTCTGGAACACCCTCCCCAAAGACCTTAGACAGGCCCTTACTTTAGCAGTTTTCAGAAAGAACCTAAAAACTTGGCTGTTCCGTTGTGCCTTCTCAGATTAGGAATCCCCCATCCCAAGTCCTAGAAGCACTTTAGTACAATCAATATTGCTGCACACCGCACTATATTAATCCTACGCTCCTCCTACCATTTCAGCACTTTTAACCCGTACCCCATTGCGCTGGCCGGCCCAGTTTTAAAGTGTCTTGATGTATTGTCACTGTTGTTGTTATTTTGCTTAACTATTTTGATTTGCTTTGTTTACTGTTGTGTTATGTTTTTACTGTATTGTGTTCTGAGGCTTTGGCCTGTGTAAGTCGCATCGAGTCCTTCGGGAGATGCTAGCGGGGTACAAATAAAGTTAATAATAATAAATAAATAATAAAAACAACAACAACAATACAGCAAAATAACTCAAAAACAAGGCAATAACATTAACAACACACCATGATGCAATTAAAATCTGTGGCAGGGCCAAATGTAATAATTAAAATTAAAAAATGCTGGGCATGACCAGGTGAAAAGGGTAGGTGTTTGGAGGGGGATGGGCATGCAGATATCCTGGCTGGGGCTTGCCTGATGTCCTTAGGGAGAGAGTTCCAGAGTCGAGGGGCCACCACCGAGAAAGCCCTATCCCTCGTCCCCGCCAATTGCACTTGCGATGCAGGTGGGATCGTGAGTAGGGCCTCTCCAGATGAACGAAGAGATCGTGTGGGTTCGTACACAGAGATGCGGTCACGCAGGTAGGCGGGTCCCAAACAGTGTGAATAAATTGTCAATATTTGCCTGAGATAGTGCTTGCAGTTCTGGTGGGACTCTTAATCTTTTGCATCTCATAAACTTAGCATGAGGATTTGGTTAACCAGTTAAAATTCATGAGTATAGCAGGTTTTTAAAAAAAATCTGAAACATTTCGGGGGGGGGGGTTGAACCCCTAACCCCCCCCCCCCTCGCTACAGGCCAGCGTATATCTGCCCTCAATCACTGCTGTGGGAATACTTTGGAAACGAAGGGCTGTGAAGGCTTGTCTAAGTTTTGGAAATGTGAGCCTAGTCAGGTAGATAGCCCTATCATGGTCAAGTTTGTACAGTCTAAACCAGTGGGAGAATTGGGAGTTGTTAATGGCCTGCCTATCATGGTGGGCACAATTATTAAAAATATATTTCTGGAGTTTCTCCCTTGAGTTCATGATTGAAGGCTTATCAGACAGAGTGGGGTGAAATTCCAGCAGCTTCTGGTATCTAGTATTCCAGACTTTGCATTTTGCTAGTTGTTCAAAACATCCCTTGGGAAGAACCCTAACTGAGGAGTCTTTGACATTTCTCCAATGATTAAATAGGGTAAAATGAACACGTGATCGAATGGAGGGGAGACCAACCTCTACCCGGAGCAAGGCTGCCGGGGTGCCCGGTGGGAGTCTCACTAGTTTCTTAAGAAATGTGTTCTGGAAAGCCTCCAGTTTTGCTAACTGAGACTCATCCCATCCCCAGACGGCAGCACCATACAAAATCTGGGCTATAACTTTACTCTGAAATATTTTAAGGGCAGGGACAACTAGATGACCCCCTGCGGTGTTGTAGAATCTGAGTATTGCTCCAACAGATTTCAAAGCTACTGCTTTAGTGTGTTCTATATGGGGTTTCCAGGATAGTTTTTCCGTAAAATGGATTCCAAGGTACTTGCTGGAATTAAGATTAACAACCTCAGGTATGCATATGACACCACTCTGATGGCCGAAAGCGAGGAGGAGCCGAGGAGCCTTCTAATCAAGGTGAAAGAAGAAAGCGCAAAAGCCGGGTTGCAGCTAAACGTAAAAAAAAAAACCAAGATTATGGCAACAAGAATGATTGACAACTGGGAAATAGAGGGAGAAAATGTGGAGGCCGTGACAGGGTTTGTATTTCTAGGTGGGAAGATGACTGCAGATGCAGACTGTGGCCAGGAAATCAGAAGACGCTTCCTTCTTGGGAGGAGAGCAATGTCCAGTCTCGATACAATAGTGAAGAGCAGAGACATCACACTGGCAACCAAGATCCATTGCCTAGTCCAAGCCATGGTCTTCCCTGTAGTCACCTACGGATGTGAGAGCTGGACCTTAGGGAAGGCTGACCCAAGGAAGAGAGAGGCTTTTGAGCTGTGGTGTTGGAGGAAAGTGCTGAGAGTGCCTTGGACTGTGAGAAGATCCAACCAGTCCATCCTCCAGGAAAGAAAGCCCGGCTGCTCACTGGAGGGAAGGAGACGAGAGACAAAGTTGAAGTCCTTTGGCCACATCATGAGGAGACAGCAAAGCCTAGAGAAGGGAATGATGTTGGGGGAAGTGGAAGGCAAAAGGAAGAGGGGCCGACCAAGGGCAAGATGGATGGATGGCATCCTTGAAGTGACTGGACTGACCTTGAAGGAGCTGGGGGTGGTGACGGCCGACAGGGAGCTCTGGCGTGGGTTGGTCCATGAGGTCACAAAGAGTTGGAGACGACTGAACGAATGAACAACAACAACAAGGTACTTAAATTCCTGACATTGTTCTATTTGGTGACCCCTGATGGACCATCTGTGTTGAGAGTGTCTCCTTCCAAACACCATTACCTTTGTTTTATTATAGTTGATGTTCAGCTTTTTCTTTATAACAATATGCACCAAGCGTAGAGAGCAGTCTTCTCAGGCCAATTTGGGTAAGTGAAATTAGGACCATGTCATCTGCATATAATAGGATGGAGATTTTCTTGGATCCTACTGCAGGTGGAAAAAATTCTGGCCCCGAGAGTGCAGGTATTATATCATTCAAGTAAAGGTTAAAGAGTATTGGTGCCAATAGACACCCTTGTTTTACTCCTTTATTAGTGTGAATGGGGTCAGTCAATGAGCCAGAAATATCAACTCTTATTCTAGCTGTTGTGTTAGAATAAAGTGCCTTGATTAGAAACAGTAGGCACTTATCCATATTGGTGCTGGCCAGCTTATGCCACAACAAGTTTCTATTGATGGAATCAAAAGCTGCTGCTAAGTCGACAAAGGCAACAAAGGCAACAAATAGGTGTTTGGTAGGTCCAGCAGTTGCTTGTTGGGCTAAGAAATACAAGGTCAGACAGTGGTCAATCGTACTCGTACGATTTGATTTGATCGCACACTCGAATCTTTGGTTTTTGTGGTCCTCTGTTAGGAGTTTCGGGACCCAACGGGAGCACAGTTTCCTAAACTTTAGGTGTTCAGAAACAATGTTGTAAAGCACTGATCTCGACACGTCAGGAAATTCGTTTGAGAGACCTGTTCTTGTGAAGCGCCTCTTCTCACGAATCCTCGCGTCAACTGAAGCCACCAAATCGTCTGTAATCAAAGAAGGGCGACCGGAGAGGTCCTCATCATGGATGTTGTCATGACCATTTTTGAATTGTAGTACACACTTACGCACTTTGCTTTCACTCATAACAGTATCACCGTATATCACCGTATAACAGTATCACAGCCCCACCCCAGCCATTCCACAGATATATAAACCCTTGTCCTAATTCCAACAGACCTCACTACCTCTGAGGATGCTTGCCATAGATGCAGGCGAAACGTCAGGAGAAATGCCTCTAGAACATGGCTTTATAGCCCAAAAAAACCCACAAGAACCTAGTGATTCCAGCCATGAAAGCCTTCGACAATACATATCACCGTATACTTCACAAATCTGTCGATGGATTTCTGCAGCAGGAAGGTTCCTTGCTGACAAAAACCTTCTCACTGAGCGAACCTCACATGCGGAGGGTGAGTTGATACTTAAACATTTTTAAAGCACAGAACAGAACCGTACAGGTGAGCTACAGAGCGGAAACTGAGCACATTTGTTCCCAAGGCATGCCGGTACACCACGCATGCGCTCGTTGTGGTATGCACGCGAACCACTAGTGTCTACAACAAAACGGACCTTACTTAAAAAATACCCCTCGTAGCTGGTGGTGAGGCAATGATGAACATGGCCATATAGCCCGAAAAAACCTACATTAACCCAACAATTGTAATTGCCATCATCTCCAATTGGCCATTGGACGGATGTATCCAACACGCTTAGCAGGTACTAAGCTGTAGACGTCTGATTTAAAGTACCCGAAGTCTTAGGAATTGAAGTATTGAGTGAAGAATGTAACTGTCAGCTACCCAAACCATAAGGGTTTATTTGCATGATAACATGTCCTTTGCTTCCTCCTTGCTCCTTTTCCTTGCGGTGCTCCAGTGGGCTGATGCAGTTAGACAACATCACCTACGGCATTGAGCCGGTGGACTCGGCTTCCGGATTTCAGCACCTCATCTATCAGATAGAATATAATGATGGAGACCTCCAAGTCACGGAAGAGAACTATTCCATTCATTGGGGCATGGGGATGAGCCAAAGGACAGACTCAGAAACACCAGTAAGTGCCAGTCAAAGAAAGGGGATTAATTGGTTGGGATACGGATTGAATAATACGAGGGGCATTCTTTAAAGATTTCCCCTGACCCACTTCCTGTGGACAGAGAGCACTGAAACTTGGCCCAGGGATGAGTCCTCCTTCTCTCCATGGGTGCCACCGAGGGACACACACACGTCCCATCTTATTTTATTTATTTATTTCATATATATATATTTCATGAGCACCAGAGGAGCTGGAATGTGTCCAGAGGAGGGCGACTCAAATGATCCAGGGTCTGGAGAATAAGCCCTATGAGGAGCGGCTTAAGGAGCTGGGCATGTTTAGCCTGAAGAAGAGAAGGATGAGAGGAGATATGATAGCCATGTATAAGTACGTGAGAGGAAGCCACAGGGAAGAGGGAGCAAGATTGTTTTCTGCTTCCTTGGAGACTAGGATGTGGAACAATGGCTTCAAACTACAAGAGAGGAGATTCCATCTGAACATGAGGAAGAACTTCCTGACTGTGAGAGCCGTTCAGCAGTGGAACTCTCTGCCTCGGAGTGTGGTGGAGGCTCCTTCTTTGGAGGCTTTTGAACAGAGTCTGGATGGCCATCTGTCAGGGGTGATTTGAATGCAATATTCCTGCTTCTTGGCAGAATGGGGTTGGACTGGATGATGGCCCAGGAGGTCTCTTCCAACTCTTTGATTCTAGGATTCTAGGATTCTATGCTAATAGCATAAATACCATAAAAATTACAATTCACAATAAAACCATTTAAAACATTGTATAACATCATCAGTAAAATTTAACAATAAATTAATAGGTTAACGTGCCAGTAAAACCAAGCTGAGCCGGGAGAGTCCATGTCAAAAATCCAAATTTCCTTTTCCTCTTGCGGCTGGCCTCTAATCGTACGCCTGGCCCCAGAGCCAGTTCTTCAGTTGTCTTCTAAAGGACAGGAGGGAGGTGGCCAACCTGATATCCTTAGGTAGAGAGTTCCACAGAGAGGGGGCCACTGCCAAGAAGGCCCTGTCTCTCGTCCCCACCAACCCCGTTTGTGAGAGTGGTGGGATCAAGAGCAGGGCCTCTCCTGAGGATCTTAAGCTTCGTGATGGTACATAGCAGGAGATACGTTCGGACAAGTAATCTGAGCCAGAACTGTTCAGGACTTTAAAGGTTAAAACCAGCACTTTGAATTGTTCCCGGAAGCTAATTGGCAGCCAGTGGAGCTGGCTCCACAGAGGAGTGGTATGCTTCTTGTACGCAGCTCCAGTTAACAATCTGGCTGCTGACCGCTGGACTAATTGGACCTTCCGAGAAGTTTTCAAAGGCAGCCCCACGTAGAGAGCGTTGCAGTAGTCGATTCGGGTTGTAACCAGAGCATGGACCACCATGGCCAAGTCAGACTTCCCAAGGAATGGGTGCAGCTGGTGCACAAGCTTTAATTGTGCAAAAGCTCTCCCGACCACGATGAGATACAGCGATGAATCATAGAATCCTAGAGTTGGAAGAGACCTCCTGGGCCATCATCCAACCCCTTTCTGCCAAGAAGCAGGAATATTGCATTCAAATCATCCCTGACACATGGTCATCCAGCCTCTGTTTCAAAGCTTCCAAAGAAGGAGCCTCCACCACACTCCGAGGCAGAGAGTTCCACTGCTGAACAGCTCTCTCAGTCAGGAAGTTCTTCCTCATGTTCAGATGGAATCTCCTTTCCTGTAGAATCCTAGAATCCTCGAGTTGGAAGAGACCTCCTGGGCCATCATTCAGTCCAACCCCTTTCTGCCAAGAAGCAGGAATATTGCATTCAAATCACCCCTGACAGATGGCCAGCCAGCCTCTGCTTAAAAGCTTCCAAAGAAGGAGCCTCCACCACACTCCGAGGCAGAGAGTTCCACTGCTGAACGGCTCTCACAGTCAGGAAGTTCTTCCTCATGTTCAGATGGAATCTCCTCTCTTGTAGTTTGAAGCCATTGTTCCCTTGCGTCCTAGTCTCCAGGGAAGCAGAAAACAAGCTTGCTCCCTCCTCCCTGTGGCTTCCTCTCACATATTTATACATGGCTATCTCCTCTCAGCCTTCTCTTCTTCAGGCTAAACATGCCCAGCTCCTTAAGCCGCTCCTCATAGGGCTTGTTCTCCAGACCCTTGATCATTTGAGTCGCCCTCCTCTGGACACATTCCAGCTTGTCAACATCTCTCTTGAATTGTGGTGCCCAGAATTAGACACAATATTCCAGGTGTGGTCTAATCAAAGCAGAATAGAGGGGTAGCAGTATCCAGGATCACTCCCAAACCGAACTTGTGTCTTCAGGGGGAGTGTAACCGCGTCTAACACAGGCTGTAACCCTATGCCCTGTTCGGCCTTTCGACTGACCAGGAGTACCTCTGACTTGTCTGGATTAAGTTTTGAAGCAAGTGTAAGCACCTCGCTTGTAGAAGTCAACAGGTTGCTCCAAAAGCCACGTGGTGACTTCAGAAATCAGTCTCCTCATCTGAAAAATGCTTTCCGTTCCAAAATAACTTCCTTTTTGGAAAGAGGTGGAAGTCCAATGGTGTTGATAGGGCAATAATCATGAAACTAGAGAAATCAAAGTTAAAAATGTACCCCCCCCCCCTCTTTATTTAGAAATGAGCTTCCACTAAGGGTCTGTTTTGCCTGGAACATTTGTGATTAGCACCTAAGAAACATGTGCAATCAACAACTTTCACAAGAGAGTTCAGGCAGAAGGCGAAAAAGCCATATATGGTGGAAAGAGCTATTTGTACTTTCCATTGTCAAGAAGTCATGTGATCTATATAAATAAAAATGTCATGTTCGTTTGTGGGATTAACATAACTCAAAAGCCACTGGATGAATTGACACCAAATTTGGACACAAGACACCTACTAACCCAAGGAGTGACCATCACTAAAAAAAATGTTTTTGTCATTTGGGAGTTGTAGTTGCTGGGATTTATAGTTCACCCACAATCAAAGAGCATTCTAAACTCCACCAATGATGGAATTGAACCAAACGTTTCACACAAGACTCCCATGACTAACAGAAAACACTAGAAAGGTTTGGTGGGATTGACTTTGATTTTGGGAGTTGTAGTTCACCTACATCCAGAGAGCACTGTGGACTCAAGCAGTGATGGATCTGGGCCAAACTTGGCATGAATATTCCATATGTCAAAATATGAACACAGGTGGAGTTTGGAGAAAATAGACCTTGACATTTGGGAGTTGTAGTTACCTATAATCAAAGAGCATTCTGAACCCCACCAACAACAGAGTTGGGAGAACTTCCCACACAGAACTCCCATGACCAAAGGAAAATACTTTAGGCCATTGAGTCCAACTCCCTTCACTAGGGCAAGAAAACATAGTCAAAGCCCTCCTGACAAAGAGCCATCCAACCATACATATAGACAGATATTAGGCCTGGGTAACAACGGAAAATTTGTTTCTAAAATCGATTTTTTGGGGGTTTTTGCGTTTCGATATTTAAAAGAATTCCGAAATTTTCCTTAAAAAAAGTTCGATATTTACGAAATTTCATAAATGGTAAAAAAATTACAAAACAATAACGAATCTATTCGTTAATGGCGGCCGCGATCGCGCAATACGCTAAAAAAACTTCTGAAGCTTCCCTCTCCCTCTGTTGTTGACTATTGGTGTGATATTATAATTTTGTTTCACTAATTAAACAAAAAAACAACTATAAAACTTGCCCCAGACATGCGGAAATAATAACGAAACGACCTCAAACCAATAACGAAACGAATACATAACGAAATACGAAGCATTTACGAAACGAATTGAAAAATTCATTTCGTTTTTAAGTTGCTCCAGAATGGTTTGTTATCGCTTCGTTAACAAAAAAAATAACGAATTTTTAACGAATTACGAATTAACGAAACGAAACTGCCCAGCCCTAGCAGATATCTGTATATGAATCACACACACACAGATATAGTATCATAGATGTGAAAGGGACCCCTATAGAAGGACAATGATATATTGCATGTTCCAGAGTAGGCAAACCAGACAATCTCCACATCAACACTGACAAAGAAATTGCAAGAAATACTGTTTACCCACAAACATTAAGACATTACATATAGTAGAAACCAACATTTTCTCATTACTTTATTTTCCAGATCACCAGACTGGGCCACAGCAACACCTGGCAGGGGGCGGCTAGTATACAATAATAAATAATAAAACTTTATTTATATATTGCTCTATCTCCCCGAGGGGGACTCAGGGCGGTTTGCAAGTAACATCGCCGAAACATACAAAGTAAACAGCACAACATAGAATTAACAAACAACATAAGCATAAAATTATCACAATAACACATTATATTAAAAATAACCCTGCCTATTCAGAGCAATTAAAAAGCCCAGCCAAGGCTACTGCAAACTCAAAATATGAGGGGAAGTACAGGTTAATGGCAATAGCAGGTACGACCCGTGGCTGCTCATCTCCAGGGACTATTAGAGGGATGACCGGGGTCATAGGTAAGAGTGCAAGGCCATATTCAGTAATGTTTGGGGCTGGACTAGACCTGGTCATTCTCAAAGGCTTGTTGAAACCACCACATCTTCAAGCTCTTACGAAAGGAGGGGAGGGATGGGGCCTGTCTTATTTCTCCAGGAAGGGCATTCCAGAGTTGGGGGGCCACCGCTGAGAAGGCGCTCTCTCTCATCCCCACCAACCGTACTTGTGACGGTGGTGGGAGTGAAAGGAGGGCCTCCCCGGAAGATCTTAGAGTTCGTGACGGTTCATAGAAGGAGATGCAATCGCAGAGATAGGCGGGGCCTGAACTATTTAGGGCTTTATAGGTCATGACCTAGAGCCCCCGGTGGCGTAGTGGGTTAAAGCACTGAGCTGCTGAGCTTGTTGATCGAAAGGTCGCAGGTTCGATTCCGGGGAGCGGCGTGAGCTTCCGCTGTCAGCCCTAGCTTCTGCCAACCTAGCAGTTCGAAAACATGCAAATGTGAGTAGATCAATAGGTACCGCTCCGGCGGGAAGGTAACTGCGCTCCATGCAGTCATGCCGGCCACATGACCTTGGAGGTGTCTACGGACAATGCTGGCTCTTCGGCTTAGAAATGGAGATGAGCACCACACCCCAGAGTCAGACACGACTGGACTTAATGTCAGGGGACTACCTTTACCTTTACCTTTAGGTCATGACCTGCACCTTGAATTTGGCTCGGCAACTTATCGGCAGCCAATGAAGCTGTTTTAATAGGAGCGTTGTATGCTCCCTATAATTTGCTCCAGTAAGGAGCCTGGCTGCTGCCCGTTGTACCAGTTGAAACTTCCGGGCCATCTTCAAGGGCGGCCCCATGTAGAGCGCATTGCAGTAGTCCAGTCTGGATGAAACCAAGGCGTGGACCACCCTGGTCAAGAAGTTAGTTAGTCAATGTGCTAAGTAAGGAATTAAGCCTAGGTGGTAGTTTGCAATTGGATAACTTGTCTATATAATGTGTGTCTGAGAGACACTGGGTGCGGCAGCCTCTTGAAAGTACCAAGACCTGCGTGTTTGGTATGGCTGGCCCGTCTCATCATGATCATGACGAAAATAAACCTTGCTCTCGTACTTCTCCTGAGACTGGGCCCAATGCAGGGATTCTGAATTGGGGGTCCCTAATAGTGTGACATCAGGTAGATAAGGAAGATGCGGTCAGGGTTCAGAGCCATCGGAGCATGCTTCTTTCATTTGTGCAGATGAGAATGGAGGGAGGTGCCAAAGTCAAGTCAAACTCATCCCTTCCCCCAAAAGTCAATACTGAACATATAGATGATTATAGCACTGTGACAAGATCTCAAATGTTGACTTCTTTCCCCGCTTTTGAATTTCAACAGATTAACTTCAGCACCATGAGATATGTGGAAATGCATATTGTGGTGGCCAAAGATTTGGTAGGTCTCTCCCTTTTCTTCCTTGGAATGATGCACGGAAGGGCGGGGTTTGGGGAGAGCAGTTTCGTGAAGTTTATCAGGGAGAACCTGATGTTTTTTTTTAAAAAAAAATGTTTGGGGAGGAGGGTCGCCCTCAGTGTGATCCCCCCCCTCCAAAAAGTGGGGCCAGACAAGGTGGGCCGTGAGGTTATTGCGGGCAAATGTTGTTTTCTTCCCCTCCAGTGTGACTTCATGGGTTCGACTGAGGATGCTGTGACAGCCAGAATTGTTGAGGTTACTGCTCTTGTGAATGCTGTAAGTTTATGTTTCTCAACCTTCCTCATGCCGCGACCCATTAATCCAGTTCCTCATGTGGTGGTGACCCCCAACCACAAAATTATTTTCATTGCTACTTCATAACTCTCATTTTGCTACTGTTCTGAATTGTAATGTACATATCTGATATGCAAGACCAAATTTGGCACAAATACCTGATACGCTCCTATTTGAATACTGGTGGGGTAAAGGGGGATTGGTTTTTGGGAGTTGTCATTGTGGGAGTTGTAGTTGCTGGGATTTATAGTTCACCTACAATCAAAGAGCATTCTGAACCCCACCAATGATGGAATTGAACCAATCCTGGCACACAGAACTCCCAAGACCATCAGAAAATACTGGAAGAGTTTGGGAAACATGGTCCTTGAGTTTTGGAGTTGTAGTTCACCAACATCCAGAGAGCACCGTTGTCTCAAAAATGATAGATTTGGACCAAACTTGGCACGAATACTCAATATGCCCAAATGTGAACACTGGTGGAGTTTAGGGAATATGGACTTTGACATATGGGAGTTGTTGTTGCTGGGATTTATAGTTCACCTACAATCAAAGAGCATTCTGAACCCCACCAATGATGGAATTGAACCAATCCTGGCACACAGAACTCCCAAGACCATCAGAAAATACTGGAAGGGTTTGGGAAACATGGTCCTTGAGTTTTGGAGTTGTAGTTCACCAACATCCAGAGAGCACTGTTGTCTCAAACAATGATAGATTTGGACCAAACTTGGCACGAATACGCAATATGCCCAAATGTGAACACTGGTGGAGTTTAGGGAATATGGACTTTGACATATGGGAGTTGTTGTTGCTGGGATTTATAGTTCACCTACAATCAAAGAGCATTCTGGATCCCACCAATGTGGGAATTGAACCAAACCTGGCACACAGAACTCCCATGACCATCAGAAAATACTGGAAGGGTTTGGTCAGCGCTGACCTTGAATTTGGGAGTTGTAGTTCACTTACACCCAGAGAGCGCTGTTGACTCAAACTATGTAGATCTGGGTTGTTGTAGGTTTTTCTGGATGTATGGCCATGTTCTAGAAGTTAGGTATGGATCAAATTTGGTACTTACAATCAAAGAGCATACTGAACCCGACCAATGATAGAATAGGTCCAAACTTCCCACACAGAACCCCCATGACCAACAGAAAATACTGTGCTTTCTGTGGTTTTTATTGACCCCTCTGACACTCCCTCACAACCTCCCTGGAGTCTCGACCCCCAGGTTGAGAAACATTGTGCTAGATTCTCCAGCATGATTGGAGGACCATTGGAGTCCCACTGGAGGATCTAGACTAGGTTCCTTTGAGTTAAACTCCTGAATGATCCAATAAGCCAAGATCAGAACCAGAGGTGAGGAGGGATGACGGCTTTGTTCTGCCACCTCTGCTAGACTTAAGCGACTGCTCCTATTTCCAGATGTTTTCCAAGCTCAACGTGAAGATCGTGCTGTCCTCCTTGGAGCTCTGGGTCAACAGGGACAAAATCCCCACCACGGGATCATCTGAGGATCTGCTGGAGGAGTTTGTGCGCTGGAAGCAGGCCCACCTCATTCTCCGACCCCATGACGTGGCCTTCTTATTCATGTAAGGCACACCATCTTTTCAAGGTTTTCATCTTAGTAGAGTATCAGGCAACTGGGATTGTATAGGATATAGATCTATAGATCCCAGTCCCAAGTGGGGTCAATGTTGGGAGCCCTGGGAAATTTGACAACAGCAAAAGGTTTCCCAGTGCCACCTAGTGGCTGTTGCAGACATTTACAGAAATCTGTTGTGCAAGTATTACACTGGACACTGCATAAGATGCTTCAGCTGGACTTCATAAATAGGAAAATTGGACTGTTTAGCAATAATAATAATAATAATAATAATAATAATAATAATAATTGTATTTCTTACCTGCCCCTCTTTGTGGCTCGAGGTGGGTTACAGAATAATCAAAATTCATAAACATTGTAAAAATACCACAAATACACATATTAAAATTTCTATAAAAGATACATATTAAAATGTGTGTCGTACACCAGAGCAGGAACCCCTCTAACCTTAAACTTCACACCAGCTTGGCAAAATCAGCAAGCAGTTTATTGAAGAATATATGTAGGCAAAAAATAGCAAAAATGGTAAAGTTCCAAAACAGAGAATAATCCATGAACTTCAAACAAGATACAAAAATCCATGAAATAAGATACAAGAATCAATGAGTCGGGGCAGCATGAAAACGTCCGATACACAAAACAGGTGCTTGGCAAAAACTTGGTACATGAAACTAAGAACACTTGAAAACAAGACAGTCTTGAAATTCCAACGTTGACCCAACTGAGGCAACTCTTTCCCATGAATCCATATAAAGCTTTCCCAGATTCCAAAACCAGATTCCAGATTCCAGCTGCCTTCCTGCTGGAGTGGTACCTATGGATCTACTCACAGATTGGACTACTGTAATGCGCTCTACGTGGGGCTGCCCTTGAAAATGACCCAGAAATTTCAACTGGTCCAATGGGCCAAGTTGTTAACTGGTGCTCCTTACAGGGAGAGGTCAACCCTCCTGTTTAAGGAGCTCCATTGGCTGCCGTTCATTTTCCGTTCCCAATTCAAGGTGCAGGTGCTTACCTACAAAGCCCTAAATGGTTTGGGACCCGCCTACCTGCGTGACCACATCTCCGTATACAAACCCACACGATCTCTCCGATCATCTGGAGAGGCTCTGCTCACGATCCCACCTGCGTCGCAAGCGAGATTGGTGGGGACGAGGGACAGGGCCTTCTCCGTGGTGGTCCCCCGACTCTGGAACTCTCTCCCCAAGGACATCAGACAAGCCCCAACATTGGCAGTCTTTAGGAAGAGCTTGAATTTGTGGTTGTTCCAGTGTGCCTTCCCAGAACAGGAAACTCTTAGCATCATGTCCCAAATGCACTTTACTAGAGATTTAAGATTGTCTGCATACCGCACCTATCTCCAAAAACCTATCCATTTCACCTATCATGCCCAACATTTTTTAAAATTTTAATCATTACATTTGGCCTTAGTTTTAAATGCATTGTGGTGTTATTGTCTAATGTTCACTGCTAGTCTTTTAATGTTTATTGTTTTGTTTTAGGAGTTTTTGAGTTTATTTATTGTCATATTTGTTATGCTGTTGTTTTATTGATGTGTTGGGCCTCGGCCTCTTCTAAGCCGCGCCGAGTCCTTCGGGAGATGTTAGCGAGGTATAAATAAAGGTTTATTATTATTATTATTATTATTATTATTATTATTTGCATGTTTTCGAACTGCTAGGTTGACAGAAGCTGGGGCTGACAGCGGGAGCTCACCCCGCTCCCTGGATTCGAACTGCCAACCTTTTGGTCAGCAAGTTCAGCAGCTCAGCGATTTAACACGCTGTGCCTCCGGGGGGGGGGGTGGGGCTCCGTGGTGAATACGACTTAAGGAAAATAAAAGTTTACTGGATTTTCATGTAATTTTCATGGAACGTGTGGTGGCCTCACAACTCCAGGTATTCTTGGAAGACACGGATTATCTGGATCCGGCACAGTCTGGCTTTAGGCCGGGGCATGGTACCGAGACAGCCTTGGTCGCCTTAGTGGATGATCTTCGCCGGGAGCTGGACAGGGGGAGTGTGTCCCTGTTGGTGCTGCTGGACCTCTCAGCGGCCTTCGATACCGTCGACCACGGTATCCTTCTGGGACGCCTCGCGGGAATGGGACTCGAGGGCACTGTTTTACAGTGGCTCCGGTCATTCCTTGAAGGTCGGTCTCAGAAGGTGTTACTGGGGGACATCTGTTCAACTCCACAACCTTTGTCTTGTGGGGTTCCTCAGGGCTCAATATTGTCTCCCATGTTGTTTAACATCTACATGAAGCCGCTGGGAGAGATCATCCGGAGTTTCGGGGTGCAATATCATCTGTACGCAGATGATGTCCAACTGTCACTCCTTCCCACCTGCTACTAGGAGGCTGTCCAGGTCCTGAACTGGTGCTTGGCCGCTGTGACGGTCTGGATGAGGGCGAACAAATTGAAATTGAATCCAGACAAGACAGAGGTACTCCTGGTTAGTCTCAAGGCCGAACAGGGCATAGGGTTACAGCCTGTGCTGGATGGGGTTGCACTCCCCCTGAAGACGCAGGTTCGCAGATTGGGTGTGATCCTGGACTCATCGCTGAGCCTGGAACCTCAGGTTTCGGCGGTGACCAGGGGAGCATTTGCACAGTTGAAGCTTGTGCGCCAGCTGCGCCCGTACCTTGGGAAGTCTGACTTGGCCACGGTAGTCCACACTCTGGTTACATCCCGTTTAGACTACTGCAACGCTCTCTACGTGGGGTTGCCTTTGAAGACGGCTCGGAAGCTTCAACTAGTCCAACGCTCGGCAGGCATGATACTAACAGGAGCGGAGTGCAGGGAGCATACAACTCCTCTGCTGCACCAGCTCCACTGGCTACCGATCTGCTACCGGGCTCAATTCAAAGTGCTGGCGTTGGCCTTTAAAGCCCTAAACGGTTCTGGCCCAAGATACCTATCCGAACGTATCTCTGCCTATGAACCCACCAGGACTCTAAGATCTTCTGGGGAGGCCCTGCTCTCGATCCCGCCTGCATCACAAGCACGGCTGGCGGGGACGAGGGACAGGGCCTTCTCTGTGGTGGCCCCTCGGCTGTGGAACACCCTTCCCAGGGATATTAGATCAGCCCCTTCGTTAATGGTGTTTCGAAGAAAACTAAAAACCTGGCTGTTTGAACAGGCGTTCGGATAAACAGTGCAATGAACGATGAATATAGGAAACTGAATTTATGGATGATGAATTGGATCACGATTTTAGTTACGAGATGCTAATGTGTTGTATTGATGTGTCATTATTTTGTATATTGTGCTGTTAATGGTTTTAAATATTGTATGTTGTTTCATTGACTTTTGCTCTTGTTGTGAACCGCGTTGAGTCGCCTGCGGGCTGAGAAACTGCGGTATACAAGCAAAGTAAATAAATAATTGAGAGCCCTTCTTTTCTCTTCTCCCAGCTTCAGGAGCAAGATCGAGTCGGTGGGATCAATCTTTGCGAAGAATATGTGCATGAAGCCCTCTTCCACAGGGGTTGCCATGGTAGGATACCGACACACACACAAGGCGTTATTACGATCTGCACACGAGGCAGAAAAGAAAGCCCCCTCCCCATTGATTGCCCTGTAATTCCTGAATATAGAGACGAATTGAAAGCTTCAAATACAAACAAATGCAATCTGTCTGGAGTTGCCACATGCCAAGTGACCCTTCTTGTAAGGGAAGCATTTTACTTAAGAGCTGGAAAGTATAGTAGAATCTCGCTTATCCAACCTGTAAATAGGTATTTATTTATCGTGTCATCAGCAACCATTGTATTACAATTCTAACAGAGCAAAACAAACACAGAGATTAAAAAGAAAAAGAAAAAAAAAGAAAGAAAAAAAAACCACACAGATTTTGCAAATTTGGTATTTGGTTAAATGTCCTTTGACCAGTATCTGGCCACTTGGAGTGCCTCTGGTGTTGCCGCAAGAAGGTCCTCCCTTGTGCATGTGGCAGGGCTCAGGGTGCATTGCAGCAGGTGGTCTCTGGTTTGCTCTTCTCCACACTCGCATGTCGTGGACTCCACTGTGTGGCCCCATTTCTTGAGGTTGGCTCTGCATCTCCTGGTGCCAGAGCGCAGTCTGTTCAGCACCTTCCAAGTCACCCAGTCTTCTGAGTGCCCAGGGGGGAGTCTCTCATCTGGTATCACCCATGAATTGAGGTGCTGGGTTTGGGCCTGCCACTTTTGGACTCTCGCTTGCTGGGGTGTTCCAGCGAGTGTCTCTGTAGATCTAAGAAAACTATGTCTTGATTTCAGTCGTTGACGTGCTGGCTGATACCCAAACAGGGGATGAGCTGGAGATGTCTCTGCCTTGGTCCTTTCACTCTTGGCTGCTACTTCCCGGCGGATGTCAGGTGGTGCAATACCGGCTAAGCAGTGTAATTTCTCCAGTGGTGTAGGGCGCAGACACCTGTGATAATGCGGCATGTCTCATTAAGAGCCACATCTACTGTTTTAGTGTGGTGAGATATGTTCCACACTGGGCATGCTTACTCAGCAGCAGAGTAGCATAGCGCAAGGGCAGATGTCTTCACTGTGTCTGGTTGTGATCCCCAGGTTGTGCCAGTCAGCTTTCGTATGATGTTGTTTCTAGCGCCCACTTTTTGTTTGATGTTCAGGCAGTGCTTCTTGTAGGTCAGAGCATGGTCCAAAGTGACTCCCAGGTATTTGGGAGCGCTGCAATGCTCCAGTGGGATTCCTTCCCAGGTAATCCTCAGAGCTTGGGATGTGTAAATAGGTAAATCCATATAAATAAAAATGCAATGTTTGTTTGTGGGATTGACATAACTCAAAAACCACTGGGGGAATTGTCACCAAAATTGGACACAAGACACCTAACAACCCAATGTATGCCCTTCACTCATAAAAAACACTGAAAAACACAGCAGAAGGGACTTAAAATGCCCCCCAAAGGTAAATGTCGAAAAGGTAAATGACAATATGGAAAAAGGGAAGAAAGAGGGAGGGAAGGGGAGAAAGAAAGAAAGAAAGAAAGAAAGAAAGAAAGAAAGAAGGAAGGAAGGAAGGAAGGAAGGAAGGGGAGAAGGAAGCATGGAAGCAAAGAGAGAAGGAAGGAAGGAAGGAGGTAGAGAAGGAAGAAAGGAGAGAAAGAGGGAGGGAAAGAAAAAGGGTGAAGGAAGGAAAGTTAAAGAAGGAAGGAAGGAGAGAAAGAAAGAAAAAAAGGGAAAGAAGGAAGGAAACAGGGAACGAAGGAAGGGGGAAGATGTAGAGAAAGAGGGAGGGAAGGAAAGAGAGATGGAAGAAAAGAGAGACAGCAGAAGAGAAAAAAAAAGGGGGAAGGAAGGAAAGAGATAGAGAAGGAAGGAAGACAAGAAGGAAAGATGGGAAGGAAGGAAGGAAAGAGGGGGTGAAGGAAGGAGGGAAAGAAAGAGATAAAAGAGGGAAGGTTGCCCACAGCAAGGTGTGTCTATATAAATAAATATTTATATAGACAGCTAGTCTATATAAATAAAAATGTAATGTTCGTTTGTGGGATTAACATAATTCAAAAACCATGGGCGAATTGACAACAAATTTGGCTCCAAGACACCTACTAACCCAAGGAGTGACCATCACTAAAAAAAAATTGATTTTTCCATTTTGGAGTTGCAGTTGTTGGGATTTATAGTTCACCTACAACCTACAAAAGAGCATTCTGAACCCCACCAACGATACAATTGAACCAAACTTTTTAAATGCTGTATATTATTGTTATTGATATTGCTTATTGCTTATTGTGTATTTTTTGTTTTTGAGTTTTGTTTTATTTTAACTGTTTTGTATTGATTATTTGTTATCGCCTTTGTTTATTGATGTGCTGTGCGCTTGGCATCATGTAAGCCGCACCGAGTCCCTTGGGGAGCTGGTAGTGGGGTACAAATAAAGTTTTTTTATTATTTATTATAAACTTGGCACACAGTTCTCCCATAACCAACAGAAAATACTGGAAGGGTTTGGTGGGCAGTGTCCTTTGGTTTTGGAGTTGTAGTTCACCTACATCCAGAGATCACTGTGGACTCAAATAATGATGGATCTGGACCAAACCACACGAATACGCAATATGCCCAAATGTGAACACTGGTAGAGTTTGGGGAAAATAGAATCTTGACATTTGGGAGTTGTAGTTGCTGGGATTTATAGTTCACCTACAATCAAAGAGCATTCTGAACCCCACCAATGATAGAATTGGGCCAAACTTGGCACACAGTTCTCCCATGACAGAAACAGAAAATACTGGAAGGGTTTGGTGGGCAGTGTCCTTTGGCTTTGGAGTTGTAGTTCACCTACATCCAGAGATCACTGTGGACTCAAACAATGATGGATCTGGACCAAACTCTACACGAATGCTCAATATACCCAAATGTGAACACTGGTGGAGTATGTGGAAAATAGGATCTTGACATTTGGGAGTTGTAGTTGCTGGGATTTATAGTTCACCTACAATCACAGAGCATTCTGAACCCCACCAACGATGGAATCGGGCCAAACTTGGCATACAGTTCTCCCATGACAAACAGAAAATACTGGAAGGGTTTAGTGGGCAGTGTCCTTTGGTTTTGGAGTTGTAGTTCACCTACATCCAGAGATCACTGTGGACTCAAATAATGATGGATCTGGACCAAACTTGGCGCAAACACTCAATATGCCCAAATGTGAACACTGGTGGAGTATGTGGAAAATAGGATTTTGACATTTGGGAGTTGTAGTTGCTGGGATTTATAGTTCACCTACAATCAAAGAGCATTCTGAACCCCACCAATGATAGAATTGGACTAAACTTCCCACACAGAACCCCCATGACCAACAGAAAGTACTGTATTTTCAGATGCCCTTTGGCGACCCCTCTGACACCTCTTCGCGACCCCTCCAGGGGTCCTGACCCCCAGGTTGAGAAACACTGCTGTATGTTATTGTTATTGTTTATTGCTTATTGCGTATTTTTTTGGTTTTTGAGTTTTATTTTAACTGTTTTGTATTGATTATTTGTTACCGCTTTTGTTTATTGATGTGCTGTGGGCTTGGCCTCATGTAAGCCGCACCGAGTCCCTTGGCGAGATGGTAGCGGAGTACAAATAAGATTTTTAAAATTATTATTATTATTATTATTATTATTATTATTAGGGAAGTGTCCGACGTGTGATCCAATACAACAGCCATCAGAGTGACCTTGTTTGCTGTGTGCTAATCTTGTTGTGCTTCTAATAATAATAATAATAATAATAATAATAATATATTATTGATGTGCTGTGGGCTTGGCCTCATGTAAGTTGCACCGAGTCCCTTGGCGAGATGGTAGCAGGGTACAAATAAGGTTTTTTAAATTATTATTATTATTATTAATAATAATAATAATAATAATATATAATAATATATAATAATAATATATTATTGATGTGCTGTGGGCTTGGCCTCATGTAAGTTGCACCGAGTCCCTTGGCGAGATGGTAGCAGGGTACAAATAAGGTTTTTTAAATTATTATTATTATTAATAATAATAATAATAATATATATATAATAATATATAATAATATATAATAATAATATATTATTGATGTGCTGTGGGCTTGGCCTCATGTAAGTTGCACCGAGTCCCTTGGCGAGATGGTAGCAGGGTACAAATAAGGTTTTTTAAATTAATAATAATAATAATAATAATAATAATATATAATAATATATAATAATATATAATAATAATATATTATTGATGTGCTGTGGGCTTGGCCTCATGTAAGTTGCACCGAGTCCCTTGGCGAGATGGTAGCAGGGTACAAATAAGGTTTTTTAAATTATTATTATTATTATTATTATTATTATTAGGGAAGTGTCCGACGTGTGATCCAATACAACAACCACCAGAGTGACCTTGTTTGCTGTGTGCTAATCTTGTTGTGCTTCTAATAATAATAATAATAATAATAATAATAATAATAATAATATTTATTTATTTGCTTTATTTCTATACCGCGTTTCTCAACCTATAATAGGTGACTCAATGCGGTTTAATATATTAAATGCGTGGAAGGAGCCCGGTTCCTAGCCACTCCTTGATGGATTTATGCTTCCCTTTAGTATCAGAAGGGGATCACGTTGGAGACCTTCTCGGTGATCGTGGGCCAGCTGCTGGGATTCAGCCTGGGTCTGCACTTTGACAACGCGAGGGAATGCCACTGCCCTGTCGCCACCTGCTTAATGGATACCAAAGCCATGTAAGGACATTCAATGACAGTCCCTGCTTTCTTTCTCTTGATGGTGGCACAAAGGCTGTACTGTCACTACTTATATTCATCATAACACTTTATAATAAGGTAAAGCTAAAAGGTTTCCCTTGGCATCAAGTCTAGTCGTGTCCAACTCTGGGTGTTGGCGCTCATCTCCATTCCTAAGCCCAAGAGCTGGCGTTGTCCTTAGACACCTCCAAGGTCGTGTGGCCACTGGCATGACTGCATGGAGCACTGTTACCTTTCCGCCGGCACGGTACCTATTGATCTACTCACTAGGCCTGGGTAACAACGGAAAAATTTGTTTCTAAAATCGATTTGTATTTGGGGTTTTTTGTTTGTTTCGATATTTAAAATAATTACAAAATTTTCCTTTTAAAAAGTTCGATATTTACGAAATTTCGTAAATGGTAAAAAATTAACGAATCGATTTCCGAAACAATAACGAATCGATTCGTTAATGGCGGACGCGACCGCGAAATACGCTAAAAAACCTCCAAAACCTTCTGAAGCTTCCCTCTCCCTCTGTTGTTGACTGTTGGTGTGATATTATAATTTTTTTTCACTAATTAAACCATAAAACTGGCCCAGACATGCGGAAATAATAACGAAACGACCTCAAAACAATAACGAAACGAATACAATATCGAAATACGAAGCATTTACAAAACGTTTTTGAAAATTCATTTTTTTTAATAATTGCTCCAGAATGCTTCGTTATCGTTTTGTAATTGAAAAAATTAACGAATTATTAACGAATTACGAATTAACGAAACGAAACCACCCAGCCCTACTACTCACATTTGTAGGTTTTCGAACTGCTGGGTTGGCAGAAGCTGGGGCTAACAGCAGGAGCTCACCTCGCTGCCCAGATTCGAAACAGCAACCTTTTGATCAGCAAGTTCAGCAGGTGCCACCGAGGATTCCCACTTTATAATCATGTTTATAATAATCTTAATAATGTTTATATATAATAATGTTTATATAAAATAATGTTTATAATCCGCCCTTCTCCCCGAGGGAACTCAGAGCAGATTCCATCATATAAACAATCACAGGAAAATATTCAATGCCTTGTTACAAATGAGAATACAGTGAAACACAAACACACAGCCAAAGGCAAAGGCTTCTCCTTGCATTTCCGGCTCTGGAAGTGGTGCTCATCTCCGCCTCTGGGATATGTGCTCTTTCTCAATTTCCAGGCCTGCTTTGTCACCTCCTGATCGTGTGTCAGGCAACATTGCTTGGAGCACCTCTTTGCCTTTTCCCGTGGAAGCAGTACCTATTGATCTACTTTCCATGTTTTTGAACTGCTAGGTTGGCAGGAGCTAGGGCTAACAGCAGGAGCTCACTGCGTCGCATGGATTCGAACTGCCAACCTTCAGGTCAGCAGTTCAGCAGCACAAGGGTTTAACCCATTGTACCATTGCATGAATTCTACAGTGTAGATGCACCCTTAGAGAGGGGTTTTGTAACAAAAATAGTGTAGTTTCTCCCACCCAGAGCTTAGGAAAGCTGTACTTTGTTGTAGTGAAGGGCATGAATCCCGCTCTATGATAGTCAAGGTAAAGGTTTCCCCCTGACATTATTCTAGTCGTGCCCGACTCTGGGAGTTGGTGCTCATCTCCATTTCTAAGCCAAAGAGCCGGCATTGTCCGTAGACTCCTCCAAGGTCATGTGGCCAGCATGACTGCATGGAGAGCTGTTACCTTCCTGCCGGAGTGGTACCTATTGGCAGGGAACAACAAGCTACTATCCGACCGCATCTCTGCCTATGAACACACCAGGACTTTGAGATCTTCCGGGGAGGCCTTGCTCTCGATCCCGCCTGCTTCTCAAGCTCGGCTGGCGGGGACGAGAGTTAGGGCCTTCTCGGTGGTGGCTCCTCGGCTGTGGAACGCCCTTCCTACGGACATTAGACTAGCACCATCTCTAATGGTATTCCGCAAAAAAGTGAAGACCTGGCTGTTTGAGCAGGCTTTCGAATAATGAGTGCAATGATTGGTTAATGAACACTGGAATGGAACAATGGATGATGAATCTGTTTTTGATGACGAGACGACAGTGAATGGGTATTGTAGTAACTGTTTATTAGTTGTGTAATGTGTTAGGTTGTTAACTGTTTCTATACTGTAGCACTGGATTTTTGCTGTTCGTATTTGTTGTAAACCGCTGTGAGTCGCCTTCGGGCTGAGAACAGCAGTATATAAGTAAGGTAAATATTTATTTATTTATTATTTATTTATTTACAGTTCTTATATTCCGCCCTTCTCACCCCGCAGGGGACTCAGGGCGGATTACAGTCAATACATATATGGCAAACATTCAATGCCAGTTTGACAAACAACATTTAACACACAAATACACCAAGGCTATTTAACTTTTTTCTGGCCGCCAGGGGAGCTGCTGCTTTTCATCGTCCATCAGCGACACCGATGAAGTTCTTCCGCATTCCACATTCCCCGGAGTCTTCTTTCTTTATGGCCTCATAAATTAGTTAAATTTAGCCTCCCACACAAGGTGGTGCCTTATTTTCCTACTTGACAGATGCAACTGTCTTTCGGGTTGCAAAGGTCGACAACGGGCTACACAATGGCTGGACACCCACTCCAGCCCGGGCTGGCTTCGAACTCATGACCTTTCGGTCAGAGTGATCTTAATGCAGCTGACACTCAGCCAGCTGCGCCACAATCCCGATCAATAAATATTGATCTACTCACATTTGAAATGCTAGGTTGGCAGATGCTGGGGCTAACAGCGGGAACTCACTCCACTCCCACACAAATGTAAAAGGCTGATAGTATTTTGCAAGAGCGCTCAGTCAGGTGTCGATCCAAAATGAGAGAAGTAATGCTAGAGTTTCCAAAGTGAAGACTGTAAGGGGCTCCTGTACCTTTAATTTGAGTAGGTGCGGCTTGTTATCCCATCTTCACTTCTACTGGGAGTTGCAGTTTGGTGGGGTCCCAGCACCCTTTGGCGAAGAAGGCTAAAGACCTTGTAAAACTACCACTCTTACGGAGGTGCAACTTTCTGTGGCCTTGTCTTTCTGCATTTGGGGGAAACCTCTCCTCTGCCCTTTTTTTTTGCCCTGCAGAAGGTCCAGTGGTGTCAAGGCCTTCAGCAGCTGCAGTGTGAAAGACTACCGGAATTTCCTTGGCTACGGCACGGCGCAGTGCCTCCTCAACAAGCCCCACATTGAGATCTCCTACCG
The DNA here is from genome assembly GCF_037176765.1 of Anolis sagrei. NCBI lineage: Eukaryota > Metazoa > Chordata > Lepidosauria > Squamata > Anolidae > Anolis > Anolis sagrei. The sequence continues at coordinate 3,042,371 of NC_090027.1, forward strand.
AGCTCCCACCTGTGGCAACAAAATTGTGGAAGACGGGGAGGAGTGCGACTGCGGCTCCATGAAGGTTCGTTTCCACGGGGTTACTCTTGAGCGCATCTACACTGTAGAGTTAATGCACCACTTTAACATTCATAACTTTATGCTTTGTTGTGTCCTCCCTCTCCAAGAAGTGCATCATATCCATAATACAGTTGGCACAAGCCATGGATCCCTATGTTCCTGTTGTTCTAGAGCTAAAATTTAGGGGTCTTTGCCAGGAGGCAGAGGCCAATTAGACTCCCCAAAGAGTTCTTTTTTCCCTGGCGAGACAGAGAAGCATCCCATATTTTTCCCTGATTTCCCAATGAAAAGTCTCACCAGTTGAAGAAAGGCCACCAAAGTTTAATGCGATTCAGCTGAAACCGGATGCAAAGCTGCAATCATTCGCCAAGCTAAGCATGAGGGGAATACACCAATACAGTCATATTTATAGCAAATTCAAAGTTGTAGAGTTCAAACTCCCCGCCCCGGCTTCCCTATTGTTCCCTGCCATGATTGGGCGATGGGCTCCAGTGGTCCGTAGGAACCAATGGGGAGTGTAAAGAAGTTGTTAAACTGCTGCCACCAATTGTAAAGAAGACCGTTTTAATGCCACCGAATGCAACCAAATGTGAAGGTGCGAGTGGTAAAACACCCACTGCCACCTAATCTATGAGGGAAGTTGGGCAACGATCAATATCAACCTTGGAGCTATTTTATAAAGGGACTGTTAATTACAGAAGGCTTTATTTATTTGATAGCGTAGCGTTTACTTTCCTGGCTTGACTTTACTATTGTAGGCTGTTCAACTTAGAAGAAACTGTATCAGGCAAGGCTTGAGGAGAACAGTAACAATTTTATTAGAACAAGCAAGGTATATCAGATTTGATTGTTTCTTCACAAGAGGCACGAATCTTGACTGGTTACATTAGTAAGGTTTCATGAGTAACCTCAGGCACAGACTTCAAGAGGTTTCTATACGCAGAAGTATTTTTCCTGGACAACTGTCCCAACAAAACAAATAAGCCAAAAGGCCTATTCAACAGAATTGGCTCCCAACCAAACCTTGATTCTTAACCCAGAATTCTTAACCCCCTGTAGTTTTATCACTACCAGGTCCTTTTTTGTAACCCCTTTGGTCACAAATTAATTCCCTGAATCTCCACCCAGAGATTCTGTTTTCCCTGTAGCACACCAGCTACAGACTACCACTTTCAAAAAGCTGCGCCGTGAAGTGATAGTTGGCTCCGCCCCCGTTGCTATGGCAACTCAGTTCAAGCCACTAGCCACCATCTCTAACAAAAAATATAATCCTACATACTTACAATTTATTTGTTGTTGTTCACTCGTTCAGTCGTCTCCGACTCTTCGTGACCTCATGGACCAGCCCACGCCAGAGCTCCCTGTCGGCCGTTACCACCCCCAGCTCCCTCAAGGTCAGTCCAGTCACTTCAAGGATGCCATCCATCCATCTTGCCCTTGGTTGGCCCCTCTTCCTTTTGCCTTCCACTTTCCCCAGCATAATTGTCTTCTCTAGGCTTTCCTGTCTCCTCATGATGTGGCCAAAGGACTTCAACTTTGTCTCTAGTCTCCTTCCCTCCAATGAGCAGTCGGGCTTTATTTCCTGGAGGATGGACTGGTTGGATCTTCTCGCAGTCCAAGGCACTCTCAGCACTTTCCTCCAACACCACAGCTCAAAAGCATCGATCTTCCTTCGCTCAGCCTTCCCTAAGGTCCAGCTCTCACATCCGTAGGTGACTACAGGGAAGACCATGGCTTGGACTAGGCAATGGATCTTGGTTGCCAGTCTGATGTCTCTACTCTTCACTCTTTGATCGAGACTGGACATTGCTCTCCTCCCAGGAAGGAAGCGTCTCCTGATTTCCTGGCTACAGTCTGCATCTGCAGTAATCTTTGCACCTAGAAATACAAAGTCTGTCACGGCCTTCACGGTTTCTCCCTCTATTTTCCAGTTGTCAATCATTCTTGTTGCCATGATCTTGGTTTTTTTGACGTTTAGCTGCAACCCGGCTTTTGCGCTTTCTTCTTTCACCTTGATTAGAAGGCTCCTCAGCTCCTCCTCGCTTTCGGCCATCAGAGTGGTGTCATCTGCATATCTGAGGTTGTTAATGTTTCTTCCAGCTATTTTCACCCCAGCTTTGCATTCATCCAGCCCCGCACATCCTCGCATGATGTGTTCTGCATACAAGTTAAAAAGGTTGGGTGAGAGGATGCAGCCTTGCCGTACGCCTTTCCCAATCTTGAACCAGTCTCCTGTTCCGTGGTCAGTTCTTACTGTTGCTACTTGGTCCTTGTACAGATTCCTCAGGAGAGAGGGAAGGGGGCTTGGGATGCCCATCCCACCAAGAACTTGCCACAATTTATTATGATCCACACAGTCAAAAGCTTTAGAATAGTCAATGAAGCAGAAGTAGATGTGTTTCTGAAACTCCCTGCCTTTCTCCATTATTTATAAACAACACATAACCATAAGAATAGAAGTTACACATCGTCACAGGGAGACCTCTGCCACCTGGTGGCAACAGCCAATCAGGAGAAATAGAGGTGGGATGAGGGAGCACAAAGGAATCTAGGAAAGGAAGTGCCATGCCATGCGGCCGGCGAGACAAAGGGGACATCCCAAGCCAGCCTGATCTATTGTGCTTTGAGTGGAATGAGCAAAGGCAAAAGGTTTTTTCGAGGACCTTTTGTCCTTCAGGAGGAAATATGATTAAGATTTTTGCCAAAGGGGCAAGCTGAGGGCTGGGCAATTCCTCTGAGGGCCACCAGCTGCCCAGGCTATTGTTCATGCAAAGGGAAGTTGTGGATAAAAAAAATCCTGGAATGTTTGGGGCTTTGTAGTCCCTTTGGTGGAGTTTCTTCATGTATATAGGGGAAACAAAGGTCAGAAGAAAAGGGGAAAGGCTTCTGCCACACAAAGAAATCAGAAAACACATTTCATACATCTAAAGTTCATAATAGGCAAGATTTCATAAGGTTTGTCCATGTGGGGGGAAAGAGTGTCCATAGGGGATGGTTAA